>NW_019396293.1:0-2908 GCF_000591075.1 Eurytemora carolleeae | reverse complement strand
ATTCTGGTCATAGGAAACTATTATGTGAATTATCAAAATTATCAAAATTTGATGCTTTTAACCTCCTCGGATACTAAACGAACACTGAGGCATCTATTCTTGTTTACAAATTCCGCCCAGAGAGAACTGGTTTTAGTATGTACGCAGAGTATACGTAACTGCATTTAACTTTCCTTACATTATAACCTTGATGTAGGTTTCCAGCAATCAATTTCTAGTTATAACAATAATAAAGGATATCTATGGCATTGGTGAAATTTCATAGGTTTAAAAGGTACAAATGTGAATTGGATAGGGTACTCTGCAAATAGAAAATCACTTGAAATGAAGTCACTTTAAATGCAATTTTTAAAAAAATATTGTTTCATCGAATTCGCTATTTATTTTATTGCCTTTGCTATTTTATCATTATGTAAAACCCTCAACTAGTGTTTTATTTTTTTAGATAATAAGCATGTGACAAAAAAATCAATACTACAGTTGAAATTAATGAAATGTTGTTTTTTATCATCTAAAATGTTTTTTTTCTATATGACTTTATTATCATGTTCAACTATTTTATAGTTAGTACCATTATATATGTAAAAAACTTAATACATGCTTGTTATTTTTATTTAATCTTATATAATATATTATTATCCATGTTTACATTCTTATTGGTAAAATTCTCCACTACGCCCCGGAAACCCCTGTGAGGTCTCTAATCTCTATTTCCGACGGAAAACGTAAACTAATTTTATTATATTACTATATTGTTAATTTATTAAAACAAAACAGGCTATTTTTCTGATTAAGACGCATCTTCTAAATTTGAAGGATAGAAATTAGGGGGGAAAGTAGGGATAGGAAGGGAGAAAGGAGTAGAGAGGGGAGGGGAAAGGGAGGGTCAGTTATCGGCTAGAAACATAGAAAAAAGAAAGCTAGTGTGTCCTGGATCCTAAGAGACGGAAAAAATCTGGGAAAATGTTCGGAAAGGAATTTTCTGTTTAGTTCCTTCTCAAATATGACCGAAGTCTGAAATCAGTCGAGAATATATAATTCAAAAAATTGGAAAAATCGTTATTTTTTACCAAAAAAAAAGTTTAAAGTTGAGGTTAAGAGGTTGAAAAGTACAAGGTTTAAAGAGTGAGTAAACAAAATTTTTCTTCTTGTTCTGCCAAATGCAGACGTTAGCGGCTTTCTCTGTATCGTTTCTCTGTATTTACTTGGAGTATGCAAGTAGTTAGAAATTGTTCCAAGAGAATAAAAAACAGATGGAGGTTGTGAAAGAAAAAGAAACTCATTTTAAAAAAAGTGGAAATTAAGATACCCATTGATAGGAATGGGGGGTCGTTTTGATGTTTTTTTAAGCAATAAATGTTTATTGTGTTTTAGATGTTCCAAAATAGTCTGAGATGTTTTATTTTTCAAAGTATTATGCTTGATAAAAGAGCTAATATTACATTATGCAAAAATTATCAAAAATGTTTCAAAGAATTGAAAAAGTTGTTTTGATAAATTTTTTTGGTTAACAAATTTGGCTTAATTATTCTTCTTAATAATAAAAAAACCGTTCCCTGTAAATGATTCAAGTTTGTGCTAACCACCAATATTACCTCTCAAAATTATGAAAACCAAGTATATCTCTTTGTATTTGTAATCTTCTTCTATTTTCTATACTCTAAATTTATTTCTCTGAAACCAGAGAAATACTAGTACTATCCAGTTCAAACTTTACTCTATTCTAGTACACAACCAGAGCATACTACAGGGGACATTAGTTCCAAAACTAACACTTGGCCCATTTCTAACACTGAGTGTTAGAAATGGGCCCAAATTGAAAAACTGGGTTTTTGAAATCCCGGCCCATATCCAGAATAAATGTCAATAAATAAAACTTTAACCAACATTTTATTAAAAATGACGAGGACAACAAATCCCAATTTTAAACTTTTTTTTAATCAAAATTATAATAGGAGTTCTTTTTTTAATACATCTTTTGACTGTTTTCAGGATGATGTCAGGTTTTCCATTTTCGAACATATCCTGAATTTGAAACATTGTTGCGTTTCCCGTTTTTAAATATAATCCTCAATTCAAAACAAAACTCACTTTCATAACTTACAAAATAAATCACTGAAAACAAAAATTATCTTTTGAAGACCAAATTAACTTCAGAATTATTTCTAGAATCTAAGTTTCCACGTTTTATTTGTTAAATTAGAGAACATTGACGATTTATTTTCAAGCATTTTATACAAACAGTTTCCCGCATTTCTAGTTAAATCTATTTTGTAAGAACAAATGATATTAATATTTTAATTTCTAAATGCTGTAATGATTTTTAAATTATAAAAGAACAGTTTATTTTTATTTTCTATATTTTACCTTATCAAAACATCTTGTTTTGTTACGTAAGTGCGTAAATACTTGAAAATTGACATTGATATGAATTCCGGTAATTGTCTCAAAACCAGGATATGTTCCGAAAACGCGACATGAGCTGAAATCCGGTAATAGTTTTAAAATAGGGCTATGGAAATGAAATCAAGAATCATCAAAAACTACTTCTCACACCTTATTATTAGTTTAACATTGACTTTTATTGTTTCAATATATAGTTTTAACTATTTTTTTTTATAAATATATGGTGTAATTTTGTTCTACTCGACTTGGAATTAAGAATTAAGAATTAAACTTTTGAAAAAGATAACTTTGCAAATTTGGCCCATTTCTATTTCCATTAAGTTAGAAATGGGCCAAGTGTTAGTTTTGGAATTAATATCCCCTGTACTAGTTCTATCCAGTTCTATCTAATCTAATCTAATATAATATTATCTAATCTAATCTAATCTAATCTAATCTAATCTAGTCTAATCGAATTTAATCTAATTGAATCTAATCTGATCTAATCTAATCTAATCTAGTC
>NW_019396292.1:181074-271861 GCF_000591075.1 Eurytemora carolleeae | reverse complement strand
AAATGTTGGTAGAAAATGTTGGTAGAAAATGTTGGTGGAAAATGTTGGGATTACATGTTGGGAGGGAAATGTTGGGAGAACATGTTGGGATTACATGTTGGGAGGGAAGTGTTGGAAGGAAATGTTGGGAGGGAAAGGTTGGGAGGGATGTTGGGAGGGAAAGGTTAGTAGGATAAAGTAAGGATGAGAAGGTAGAAATAGAAAGATATTAAAGGGAAGGGAAGGTAGGAAGAGGAAATATATTGAAGGGAAGAGAAGATAGGAAAAGGAAAGATATTAAAGAGAAGGTAGGTAGAAAGAGAAAAGATATTGAAGGGAAGATAGGAAGAGGAAAGATATTGAAGGGAAGATAGGAAGAGGAAAGATATTGAAGGGAAGGGAATATAGGAAGAGGAAAGATATTGAAGTGAAGATAGGAAAAGGAAAGATATTAAAGGGAAGGTAGGTAGAAAGAGGAAAGATGTTCAATTGGGAAGATAGAAAGAGGAAAGATATTGAAGGGAAGGGAATATATGAAGAGGAAAGATATTGAAGGGAATGAAAGATAGGAAGAGGAAAGATATTGAAGGGAAGATAGGAAGAGGAAAGATATTGAAGGGAAGGGAAGGTAAAAAGAGGAAAGATATTGAAAGGATGGGAAGGTAGGAAGAGGAAAAATATTGATGGGAAAAAGGTAGGAGGATAAAAGGGCCGGAAGGTAGGGAAAGGAAAGATATTGAAGGGAAGGTAGAAAGAACAAAGATATTGCAAAGGGAGGGGAAGATAGAAAGAGGAAAATATTGAAGGGAAGGGAAGGTAGAAAGAGGAAAGGTATTGAAGGGAAGGGAAGGTAGAAAGAGGAACGATATTAAAGGGAAGGGAAAATAGGAAGAGAAAAATATTAAAGGGAAGGTAGTTAGAGGAAAAACATTGAAGGGAAGATAGGAAGAGAAAGATATTGAAGAGAAGGTAGGAAGAGGAAAGACATTGAAGGGAAAGATATTAGGGGAAGGGATATAATGATGTTGCTAATGAAGGGAGGCATTTTAGCTTTAACTAACAAGTTTCCCTTAAAAATTTTCCCATGTGCCGAAAAAAATCAATCATTTTTGTCAGAATTCAAGTAGAAATATATTTGGGAAATTGTTTTCCAAGAAAATATACAGCCCTAATCTAAAACATGAAACTCAAAATTGCAATAAGCAAAAAATTTAATAAGCAAAAAATATGGGAAATCTTTAAAAATAATGTTTTTCGATTTGTCGAGTTTGAGGGGTTTGGGGAACTTGAAAAAAGAAATCATCTAAAAAAGTTTGTAAGGAGATTTAGAAAAAAAGAGATGAAATCTGCAATCAGGCATAAAAATATATCTGTTGAAGTTTCGCAATAATTTTGAATTTGGAAAAATACAAAAACTATAAAAAAAAACTATATAATGATTATGGAAAGAGACCTAACAAGAGAAACCCGAGGGACGGACAGTTATTAAGAAAATATCAAGCATTTTTTACTTCCCACGCGTTTTTATGGATCAAAGTCGATTCATTCTCATTATAACTAGTTCTAATTTTACTATTATTCTTTTAAATGCAGAGAAAATTAAATGCCCTGTGATAAAAAGCTTTCATCAGTACAGCTACTGCCTTCAGTGTAAATATATCTTTGATATCAGTATTTATAATTATACAATATACAATATGTATCATTTCTATGAAAATATAGATATTTTTAAGAAAGGTTTTAATCTATATTTTTCACCCATTGAAGCTTACACCACAATATTAAGAGGAAGTGTCTGATGACGAGTCCAATTAAAAAATTACATAAATAATTTAATAACACTTGTTATGTGAAAGTGTCTCTATGAGCGAATAGTTTACGTAGTCAAAAAAGGATTCAATATTTTTTCAAAAAAAAGAGGCNTAATCTCTCATTAGTTAACGTCGAGATTGATTTGTATGCGTGTTTCTAGTGGTATTAGAGCGGTATTAGCTAATACCGCTCTTAAGATACCGGACTCTTGACCCGGCCACAAGTCGACAATGAAATGTTTAAACGAACCTTTTCAAAATCAATCAACATAGAAGGAAATTGAAGACGATCTAACAAAACATATTTGGCAAAATTACGCATTCACCGGTGCGCATCAAGTGAGTTGCAACTTTTACAACACAAAATTGTTCTCGTCATTTAATACTATATAGAGGTACCATCAAACTAAAACTAAATATTAGTGATTTTATAAACTGAAGTGATATCTACATTCAATTTAATTTTTATAATTTGTAGATTACAATGGGATGAAGGATGAATAGACGGATTAGATACATTCTCATATTACTAACATTGTGTAAGTAATAATACTTCCTTCAATGAATTAAGGATTTAAGATAAAATTGTTGAATTGTTTCGCTTATAAATATATTCGTGTTCCTAACATATCAAATTCGTATCACACAATGCTTCTTTTGTGATTTGCTCATATTTGTGATATCCTCAGTCCTGGATGTGTGTCCTGTTAAATATAGTAAAAACTGTCGAAATCAATCAGCCTTTTTTTTAGAAATTTCTAAAAGTCAAATTATAATAACGGCATAGCAATCTTTGAATTAAGTATAAAGGGTCCGTCTTTATAAACAACAGTGGAGCCAGTATGCGGGATTCGAAACTTATTTATTATAGGTCGGGATGTCATTCTGCAAATTTTACGACTTGGCTTATTATGGTGTAGCAACCCCTCTCTTTGTTATTGCATCAAAACTAATTGATGTTATGATTATTAGGATGTTATTGTTCAGGATGTTAACCCTGCAATATCTGATCTACCCTGTTACTGGAATAGAGAGACCTCTAAGAGTGTTGGTCTCCAGTCTACCAGGAAACTATCTTGTCTCTGGAACGGAGTAGATGTTTATCTTCCGTTCAACTTCATCAAGAACTATTTTGAAATATTTGGCGCTTTCTCTTTAAACCATGGAGTTAAGGTTAGGTTTTAAAATATTTAATAAGTTTTAAAAGACTATTTCTGTAAAGTCTAAATATTAAGAGACTTCCTCCCGTCTTTTTTAGACGCAACATTAAGTTCAATCGGAAGTGAACGTATTTTTCTTTCGTCACTGCTACTTGTACAATGCGCATTACAAATAGACAAGAGACTCAGGGGTGTATGTTTTCTTGAAAATAATTTCCCACCCCCCATTGAAAATTGAAGGGAAAATTTGAAAATATACACCCCTACAGAGACATCAATGATAATAGATTATCATATTATATCGGTACTATCTCTCATTATAGTGTGCAGCTAATATTTTACGACAACTAAAACTAATTTCTAAATACTTTTTTCATATGCAACTTATAGTTCTTTTCGGTTTCTAATTTTACTATTATTATTGTTATAATTTTGTTTAAAAGAATTTTTTGAAATTAAATTTAAAATACTTAAATTTTAGGAGTTCGATGTTTCACATTCGAACTCTCGAGTTCTTACTCCCAGCTCCCGATACAACCCCAGGGAGGAGTTTATGCACTTTGCCTCCTTCGATGTCGAAGGACGGTCCCGTGTTCTCTGTGTATCTGCTGGTGAGGGGGTTCCTCTCTCCACCCAGTGGAATCCCCAGGGATATTTTTATCCTACTCAGATAGCACAGTTTGCTCTAGCTCACTACTCCGTTCATTCTCAAGCTCAGCACAGAGAAAATATTAAAAGGTAGAGAATAAAACAATGGTTAGGATCCATATCATGAAAGTTCGGCTCTTCATCCAGGCTTGGAACATTTCTTCAAGATTTACACATGTTTTCTTCTTTTTCATGCGTATTTTCAGAGATTTGCAAATTTTTGATAATCTCTCATTAGTTAACGTCGAGATTGATTTGTATGCGTGTTTCTAGCAGGTTTTAAATGACATTATATCCCTTGAATCCGGGTCCGTGGATCCGCAGTTGTTTGCGGATCCGGATCAAGGAAGCCAATATGATGTGGTGTTTATTTTCCTGAAAAAATTTTCCCCCAAAGAAGTAAGGTATGTTTTCACGAAGCGCCAAATTTTTTTTTACGCTTTTATTCGCAGAATAGGGAAAATAGATTATTTTTAGAAAGAACAATCGCAACTCTTAAGTCAACAAAATCATCCTCTATATGAGTTCCTGAGGATTAATCAACAATAAACAATAATAAATAACTTTTAGTGTAAAGCGTATGAATAAGGCTGAAAAAATCCAACTTGTCATTTTTCCCCCCGATCTTTAGAAATATACATCTCTGGTTCTATATCTACTTGGTATTTTCTTTGTAGAGGAAATCATATTCTTGAATAACTAAAGATAATATGTTTAGGTACACTATACAGCTGGAGCAAGAAGACACTGCGGCTAGAGTTAGAGACGAGGATACTAACTCCCTTGTTATACAGTTTAAGAATACTTTAGGTAATTTTACTCCTCTCTGATTCAGCGCCTAGGATACATCCATCAAGATATGGATTCGAGTCGTTTTGGTTGGTTTTGGTCTTACAAGTTTTACCAATTTAATGTTCAAGAAAAATGAGTTTAATGCGTATCTGATTCATTGAAAGAATGGGATTCGACCCAGCTCGTACACAATTTTGGAGGGTTGTTTTTTCCAGTGCTTAGGATCCATTTAATTTTGATCCGGATCCTGGATCCGCACTGGAAAAAAATGGATCCGGATCCAGGTCATTTCCTAAAGATTTACTGAATTTTTTCAACAAAAAATTATTTCCAAATTTTTTGTTTTATTTTTTTTCTCGCTTATTTTAATCCTAAAACCATTCAGAAATGAGGATATTTAGGAGTAAACATTTGTTTTTTGCAGTTTTTGGTGAATATTTTACCTCTTGGATCCGGATCTGTGGATCCGCATATTTTTGCGGATCCGGATCCAGGAAGCCAAAATCTTGCGGATCCAACGGATCCGGATCCTAAGCACTGGTTTTTTTCTTATAAGAAAACGAAAATTTCTAAATTTCTTCTTTTTGCTAATTTTTTGTTAGGAGAGTCTTGCATATTTCGCATTAGTTCACCTTTTTATTGCATATTTTGGTTCTTTTCCGAAATTTGTTTCTGGAACTGGATTTGGTAAGTTGGTAGCCCAATTATTGCAAATCTTAATCCCTAAGCACTGAATTGTTCATCTCTTATGATCAACTAGCTTGGGAACTCAGCTTTGCCTGGAAACTGAAGTATCTAGGAAAGTCAACCCACTCGAACTAAGAACCGTGGTACTACCAAGCTGCTCTCTAGCATGAATTTGAGGCAAATAGGTCAAGGGATTTATGAGTTATGATTGGACACACAGACTTAGAAACTACTTCAGATATGATAGAATAGCAATATAATGAAAACGATTGACGAATTCTCAAAATTATGATAATGTTTCTATTGTAGAGTTTGCGCTGAGTTCCCCCCACCTGGTGTTGAGTTTAGATCTGAAGATAAACTCTGATATTAAAACTTGGTTCAAGGTTCAACTACTAGCTGAGGAGGAGGGGGAGTTGTTTACACTTTTATACACACAATCAGGCATCTATATACAGGTAATGCACCCTTAGGGTCTTCTTCATTAATCATATATATGTTGAAGATATGAAACAAATAGTCAATATTCCACTTGGGAGTGTCGGGCAGTTTTGTGAAGCTGGACATCTTTTATATAGATTTTATGTTAATGATTTTCTTAAGAAAAATTAACGTTTTTCTGTGTTTCAGTTTAGTGGTTCTTTTTTAATTTTCAAATCGTTTAGTCTAAGCCTTCAAACTGAATATTAGGCTTCCTGGTTTTATTAATTGATTGACGCCCTAATTTGATTAGAGTGATGGTTCAGAGTTCCAGTTTGGGTTCGGGAACAAGGCCTCTGGTCGTTGGTTGAGATTGACCAGGGACCTGTTTACCGACCTCAAGAAGGGGCTCACACACTCCAACGACAAGAAGAAGGCTAAGAAGCTGAAGAGAACCAAGTTGAAGGTGATCTCCCTCAAGTTCTACGGATCTGGGAATGTTGCAAATATATCTCTAAGTGATGGAGAGGATTTAAGGTAAAATTAAAGTAAGAAAATAAGGTTTGTGCGTAGCAAAGATCTCGCTGAATTGTGGGGTAAAAAATAATGATCTATATATTATATAGGATAGTAAGTAAGTTTGGAAAAAATTTTCAGTTGATGTCCACCTTTTTCAGATTTTCCCATCGATCATCGAAAATAATCCCCCCCCCCTGTGGTGTGTACTATTAAGAATTGAGAAAAGCAAAGAGAGAAAAAACTATAAAATTTTAATTCGTGTTGAAATAATGAGAGGGTATTGTGTTTGTTTACAAATTTTATTTGACGTATTAGGACTAGGAACTATTTTTTCTTAGCAACAACAAAGATTGTAAGCAAAAGTCGATTTTTTTCAGGAAGTGAAATTACTAAGTTTCAATAAATCAGTTTTTGAACCCATAGTTTTGGGAAATTTTAGGGCAAGTAATAATGGTTCACTGATAAAGAAAACAGAAAGCAGTGTTGAGGGTCCATTTCATTTTGATGCGGATCCGGATCCTAAATCCGTCCTTTAAAATGATCCAGTAACCTTTTCTTTAAGATTTACTGACCTCTTCTGTGATCAGGATGTTCCTGGACGGAGCGAACTGGTTCCTGGAGAACCAGGATGAGAACGGAGGTTGGCCGAGTAATGTTATTTTTAACCAAGGACAGAAGAAGTATCCTAAAGCAGCAGAAATTCAACCAGGTAAAAAATGGCGCAATTTTTAGTAAAATGGTTGAAATTGCAAACAGGGGCGGATTTAGAAATTTTCTTCTTCCTAGGGGGTGCTCAGCACCCATATTGGGACTTCAAAACACCCTGAAACAATAGATAATGGGGTGGTTGAGCCTCCCCCCCCCCCTCAAATACGCCTCGGATTGAAAACCTCGTCCTAAAATCACGTTTTCAATAATATTGTTACATAAAGAGGGAGTAAAATGACTGCTGTAGGCAACAAGATAGGACAAATACGATATCTTTCTCATTGTTTCTCAGATATAAGTTTAATGAGTATCGTTGGATATCGGACATAGCACTCTTCCACTGTAAGGAAACTTAAAAATTAAGTCACAAGTCCCTTTAAACTGTCTCATGCGAAATTTTAACCCTCTCAAAGTCACTGTAAACTTAATCTCAATGGACCCTCCTCCGTTAAAGAGTGGCAATTCCGATTCACGAAAGTACCCTGGAAAGCTGAGTCCAATAGAGTATTAATTAGATATTCATGTATTTGTTCATTTAAAACTGATGCGTTTCAAAACAGAAACAAAAGAGAAATTGTCGGAATAAAACACGATTTAGGTTAGAAAACTACGTTATTATTCAGATTATTGTAAATCGGGTATGCTTCTCTTTTAAATGAAGGTTAGCTTGAAATTAAATCGTCAGTCCAATTAAGACAGAAAGTTTTAAAATGTAACGTTTGAATTATATTTTTGTTTAAGGTTGGTACGGAGCAATGTGTCAGGGTCAAGCTATTTCTGTTCTCAGTCGGGCATATCATGTGACCAGAGACCAGAAATACCTGACTGCAGCGGAGGCTGCCCTGGGGCCCTTCCAGAAACCCGTGGCGGAGGGCGGAGTAAAGACAGTGTTCCTTGACAGATATGACTGGTATGAGGAGTATCCGACCAATCCTTCCACCTTTATCCTGAACGGGTTCATGTACTCCCTCATTGGTCTCTACGATCTCCAGAATATCAGTCCTGATAATGTTATTGTTCAACTACTTTTTAAAAGGTTCATTTTTTAATTACAACCCTATCACCCCCCCCCCCCNATTTATTTTGTCCCAAGACGAAAATCCTGTGATATAAAATCGAGGGAGAACAAGAGTTTGAGTCGGAAAGGGAAATGATTTCACAAGAAAATGTATATCCCTGAAATCATTAAGTAACTTGGCTGTCTGAACTTCCAATGTGTTACATTTAGTTGAGTGGGATTTTACTGAAAACTAACGAAATGTTACTCTTTGATTCAGGGGTATATACTGTAATTTTTCATCCCTCTCCCCGGTTGGGGAGAGGGATGAGGGGAGAGGGACCTTTGGGGTGGGGGGATATGATATTTTTACTCCCCATGGGAAAGGGGAAAGGACATGAAATAAAAGAGGGAAATTTTTTTTGATATCCTAGTTTTCGTTCACTCTGGAAACTAAGCAAAACCTTTCCATCAAAGGTAATGTCATGTTGTCATGTTTTCCTCCTTTAAAAAGCTAGTTAGTTACTGTTTCATGACTGAAGTTTACGATCTATCTTTAAGCTCCTAATCTGTTTGTATTGTAGAGGAATGAGATCTTTGTTGGCCCTGTTACCATTTTATGATGCTGGTTCTGCAACATTCTACGATCTCAGACATTTCACCATGCAAACTGCACCCAAGGTTAGAAAAACTTAAGAATATATTAAAAGAAAACAGTCGTAATCTATATATTAATTTGGCCTGTTTGTTTGTTTGTTTGTTTGTCTGTCTGTTTGTATCCAATAAACGTCAAAACGGCTGAACCGATCGGGCCCGAATTTTTGTGGGACATCACGTGACCACAGGGAAGGTTTATGAATGATAAAAATTTAAAAAAATGTGTTTTAAAGGTTTATAATTTTGTAAAAAAATTTTCTTTGTTTTTAAATGTAAACAAAAAGAACATGTTCACAATTTAAATAGAAGATGGGCGCGAAGCGCCTTAAAAGCCTAGAAAGAAGGGCGCGAAGCGTCTTGAATTCCTAGTATGTATTATAAACCATAAATAAGATGTAACCATTAATAAGAATTCGTTTAATTTTTGAAGGTATCATCAACCTCCACCTCTCCCCCTCATAATCTGTTTTGACTTTAAGTACTTAAAGTAATTATTCTACTACTCATGAAATTAAACCGACCATTCACAGAATACTGCTATATATATAAAATTGTAATCTCTGTTTGTCTTGTTTTCTGTTTGTCCGATCATAACTCAGGAACCCCTGGACCGATTTTCCTAAAATTTTGATTGGGGAACTCGGGAGACCCACGGAAATGTGCTAAGCTTAGTTTTGATATTCTAAGTTGAGTAATGGCGAAAATTTAGTTTTTCAGTGAAATCGTTGAAGTGTGGGTAAACGTCGGGAGTAATTTTAAGTTACCTGGGCAGAGCTGGGTGCCCAAGATAATAAATATATATGTATATATTTAGATTGCTAGATGGGATTATCATACTACTCATATAAACCAACTACTACTACTGGCAACTATACAAAATAGTACGGTCCTTTCAGAAACTGCGGAAAGGTGAAATTTAAATTTTTATGTTTTTGGTTTTCTATGGACTTTGACGAGTGTCGACATATTCCAAGTGATCTTTTATTTAAAGAGTTCCATGCGTCATTTCTATCTAAAAATATTATTCTTTGTCCGTTGTGTTAATTCGCAAGTCGGTGTAGAGAAACTAATTTGAAAATAATCAAATTTTCAGAGAGATTAACACTGATATTTTATTGATGATTTGTGAATTGGAGAGGGTCACTAGAAATGTCGTCGAGAGTCCCTTTAAAACTCATTTTAGTTTTTGCATTTTGCTTTGCACCTTTGTCAACAGAGATCGGAACTTTTACCTTTGTCAACAGAGATCGGAACTTTTACCTTTGTCAACAGAGATCGGAACTTTTACCTTTGTCAGCACAGATCGGAACTTTTACCTTTGTCAGCACAGATCGGAATTTTTACCTTTGTCAGCACAGATCGGAACTTTTACCTTTGTAAGCACAGATCGGAACTTTTACCGTTGTCAGCACAGATCGGAACTTTTACCTTTGTCAGCACAGATCGGAAATTGTGTGTTAAGTATCATTTACCTTGAACGCTTGATCTCGATACCCAGTGATGGGCATTTTAAAATTTTATATTTTTCAAGAATCAAAGTTATTTCTGGAGAGCAGATGTCGAAAAATTATCCGCCGCTCTGCAAAAGATAGAGAATTGAGATGAATACTTGATTCCGGGATTTACAACAAAATAGTTCTGACTTCGTCTTCTTCTATAGTTTGTTTTATTATGTTTCTTTAAATCATTTGTTGACACATTTTTGTTCAATACAGGTTTATTAAGATAAAAAACTGGAAAAAAATAAATAAGATTGTGTTGTTTAGATGGCGAGGATATATGGTTGGAAAACGAGCTCCACACAACTAGCCAACTATCAACATTCCTAAGATGCATTGTCTGTTAGTATTTTTATCTTGAAGAAGACTCCTAATGTTTGGTATTTACTGTCACCCAAAAACAACTCCCAATGTTCCTCGCTGTCTGTGTAAGAACTCCTCTAATACTCCGCCTCCTTTAGGCTGACTCCCCGATGTCTTAGTAAACGCCTGAAAGACTGCTTCTTATGTTGATTATTATTAGTTTTCTACTGAATATGTATGAAAGACAATTCCAATTTTGTAAATGTTAATCAGAGTATAATCTAGTTCCTTCTTTAATCCTAAGGATTAAACCGCATTTAAGTATTTTTCTTCGTTCCTCTTTGTCTTCCACTGTATTCATTCTTCTAAGGTGAATAATACTTAATTTTTTATAATCCTGGCTCAACCTGCAGTATTTGATGCAGGGGTGTATATCTTTTTGAAAAAATAATCCCCCTCCACACCCTTTTAAAAGTCATTTTGGTTCCCTGGAAGTTATTTTGTTGGCGGGGAGAGCAAAAATAAGGGGGAAAAGATTTGGGTTAAACGTATCATTAAGGGTAATAAAACTTTCTTGTTAAATTTTTCATTTTCCCCCAGACCTACAAAAATATACACCCCTGATATGATGTTTTGTGAATAAGTTTTATTATTCACTTTCTTGTAAACAAATCCTAGACTCTTAGAGAGGATATAATTTTAGTCCAATAAACAATGGGTCATTGACGGTTGTCAGCTGAATAAAATCTTTAAAAGAGATTGTTACCCTATTTGAAATTCCACCAAAATACTTAATTTTGATGATCAAATTTTTTGTCAAAATAATCAGTCATGAGATTGTTTTCTCTATGAATTTCTAAAAAGATGTAGTTTTAGATAGGTGAACAATTCCTTTAAGAGTTTGAGATCTGACAACCTACTCACAGGATTAATAAACCTGTCGCCCCTTGTCTAATGGATGTTAAACTTGCAAAATCTAGAATATATCCTGCATTTTTATATAACTTTATAAAACTAGAAACTAATATGGTCTTCCTGTTAAATCTTTTAAAATACTTCCAATTGTTACTTAATTTAACATGTTAATATATTGACAAGTAGATAGTTAAGTTTTGTAATAGTGCTTTTAATTGCAAAACTGGTTTAAATAGTTGAGCTTCGGTTTATAGTCATCACTGTTTTATGCAATCTGACCGCACATTGTAGCCAAGCCATTAGAGCCATGTTATTATTAGTCATTTTTCAACTAAGGAAGATGAAAAGGAAATTCCATACCTTTGTTTACATATAAGTGTACTGCAGTTACTTGGAGTAATAAAAACAAACTAATTGCTGCTAGTAAGGTTGAGGTTTGTTTTAATTCCTCCCAGAAAATGTAATACAATTTTTAAGTATTTTATTTGGTGTATTCTCCTAGCCTAGCTTGAACGGTTCTTTATATTATTGTTGTGCTGTTTCTAGACCCATTCTCTATTACTACTGGTTATTATATGTACAGCAAAGCTGTGCATAGGTACAGCACTTCTGTTCAGATACAACTTAACAATTTTAAAGTCTTGTCCCTAGCTAAAGAAATATATATAAACTGTTATCTGTTTCAGAATAAAGAATAAAGATGACTGCTAGCCAGGAGAAAACCAGCTCTAGCCCGAAGAAGAAGCAGGATGATAAAACCAGGGTATGTTTTTCTACTCTAATCCTATTCACTTTTTTACCCTTCTTTCTCTCATCTTTAATTTGGCCTTTTTCTGGGGGTTCCATGTCGGGTTCCTTTTTCAGATCTATTATTATTATTATCTACCATTTGTTTTACTCATTTTCTATTTACTCTGTCTTAATTTTTCACTTGTTTACTCTTACTTGTTTTATTTACCGTATTTTTAGTCATAATCTTTTTTAAACTCGTTTTTTACTCACATCTTCTATTCTATTAGAGTGNCAAAAATTATTTTGTTTCAGGAGGAGAAGATCAATGAGATTATTGCGGATGGAGGAACCATCGTTAAGATGGAGGTAAAACGAACTTTTAAAAGTTATTCGCCATTTTGAAAATGTTGCTGGATTGAGTTTTTGGAAAGCATTTTCTTTCTGAAAAAATCAGTGTGTATCTGAACCTCCCAGGGGAAGGGTGTCAGCAGAGCTTTCTTAGCCTTTTGAGAGAAAGGGCGCTATGTACGTTGTACTTGTATAGTAAGCTAGTTATCAAGGACACTTCTCTCCACAACTGAGTTGAAAGCTTGACTAATCCCAGACAAGATATAGGATTTAACATTGAAAGCAGGAATACAGAAACTTAAATAAGGGATGTAGTACACGCTGATGTCGGTTTAAGGGGGACATGACTGTTTGACAACAGTAACATTCATAGCTCTCTGTGACCCACGTACTCCTAAGGGAGGCTGAGGGTTACCGGGAGGGGTGGTTTCCTGGTAACATTCGTGTTATTGGGATGTCATAATAGATAGATAGATAGCTTTGTCTAAGTATTAGTAAAATATTCTTGTTTGATTTTAGCTAAAAATTGATTTTTGTAAATGTTCACACTTTATGATAGAAAACCGAGAATATTTTCCTTATTGGTCTGAGAAAAATGTTGTTTTAAAGGTTATCTTACTTACTTGTTTACTTGTGTGGTGGTTTGCAGGAGACCTCTAGGTCCATGGTGCAAACGTCTTTGGTGTCCTCTGGAAACTGCGTGACTTTTCGATAAGTTATTCATCTAGATGCTTCGTAACACAGTTCCTAATAGCATAGAAAGACAGTTTAAATGACTAATTCCTCCAATTTAGTCTTAAAAATGAAGACATTCCTGGACTCCTTGACTTCAATTGGTAAGCTATTCCAAAGGGAAACCACTCTGATAGAAAAGAAATTCCGTCTAATATCTGTCTTAAATCTTGTTGCGATCAGGTTCTTATTGTAGGAAGTATTTCTGGTCAGTCTAGTGTGCTGGTTATCAACAGTACGAAACCAAATTGACGGGTTGACTTTATCAAAGCCGTTAAGAATCTTGAAGGTTTGCACTAAATCATAGCGTTTCCTACGGATCTCAAGGGTTGTAAGACCAAGTAGTCCCTTTAACTACAAGAACATGTTTTGACGATGTGTTTGTTCAGGTTGATTACTCCGCTACTTGTGATGAGAAGCTTCCTATTGCTGAGTCTCTAGCTGACTCAGGAAAGCTTAATGAAGCTCTTGATATGCTTCTTGCTCTAGAGAAACAAACCAGGTAGTTTTTGTAAGGTTAGCGCCTGGGATTACCTACTCTGGCCTAATCCGAAATTAACTATGAATTCCAGAGTCTCAGATTGAACAGGGTTTAGGAACACTGGCCTATTACCAGGATGATGGACTTGGGATTCCACATTGGGGATCTTTAACGATTATTATACAATAATAAGAATTGACACCTTGTGGTTCATTTTTTTATACGTTTGTTTGTTTTACAAGTGTCTTGATGTATTTGCTGATAAAATTGCCACTTATTCATTGGTTTTCATTAATAAATTGCCTCTTTACTTGCCTGTTACCTTGTTGCCTTCGTTGCCGTAGATTTTATCTTATTTAATGTAAAGCATAAACAAAAACAAAACTGCTATATTAATTGATCTTAGTTGTTGATTGCCTGATCTTTTAGTAGCTTTGTGATGGATTGATATAATATAATGGATTGTCGATTTATTGATAGAACTTGTTGATTTTAATTATATTTTTGAAATCTTATAATGCTTCTTTGTTAAAACATATCGCACTGAAATAAACATTTAAATCATAATAAAGATTTTGTTGTGGCTTACTGATTGATTGGTTTATCTTGTGGTGGCTGATTGATGGATTGATCTTGCTGTGACTTGTTGATAGATTGATTGATTGTGTTTATAGAACTGGTTCTGATACTCACAGCTCAGGACGAATTCTGGTTCTTATCGTTAAGCTCTGTGCTAAGGTATTTTATTTAGAAAATGAAAACATTAGAACAAATATGACCAACATTTATTCATTGACTCATTAATTCATTCATCCTTTCACTCATTCATCCTTTCACTCATCCTTCCTTTCTGTCATAGGTTCACTCATTCATTGATTGATTGTTAGGCTGGAGAATGGAATATGCTGAATGAGAAGATCCTGGAGCTGACTAAGAAAAGGTCCCAGCTCAAGATGGCTGTGGCTAAGATGGTTGGAGAGTGCTGCACTTTCCTTGACTCTACTCCTGATAAACCTACTCTACTTAAACTCATTGATACTCTCAGAACCGTTACAACAGGTCAGTTACAACAACAGGAGCACGTAAAGTGAGTGTTTGCAAATAAACGGAAGGGGGTACAAAATGAACCCGAATTAAATTTCATAATAATAGCCGCCTCCAAAAATTTCAGTTTTTTAGCCGATGTTACGTCCTGGGTACCCATGGGCTCCCTCAAAAAATGTCAGCCAATTTTGTCCAGCCTTTTTTAGCCAGCTTTAACTAACATTTAAAAAAATATATATACATACAAATATTTATGAGCACAGAGCTTTATTATACAGATGATCATTTGTATTTAACAATACACAATCCTAGGTTTCTAAAATCAATAATTATTTATTGCAATTTTTCTTTGAACGTGACTTACGGGATTTATGTAACCGAGCTAAGGGAGGGAATTAACACAATTAATATCATCTTAAGATAGAAAAACGACAATATCTCCCTCATTGTTACTTTGACAAAGATTTGAAGAGAGAAACGACGATATTTCTCTCATGTTGTAACTCGGACCAAGATTTATAGGATATCTATAAAATAAAAAGTCGCTTGGAAGTTGTAAGTTGTAATTATCATGTTTATTGTTTAGGTAAGATCTATGTTGAGAATGAGCGTGCTAGGTTGACCCACAGGTTAGCTAAGATCAAGGAGGAGGAAGGGGAGAACCAAGAAGCTACTAAACTGATGCAGGATCTTCAAGTAGAAACATACGGTTCCATGGAGAGGAGGGAGAAGGTAATCATCATTCAGAGTTGATTTTTTTAAAAATCACACACTTTTTATACGGGGAAGGAAGATTGATATTTATTTCTTGTATTAAACTTTCTTGTCATCTTTACTAAAATATTGGTTTTTTTAACGATCAATGTCTTCTATTTTCAGGCTTTAATATTATACGTCTGAATATTATTTGTAGTCATTTTTTCTTAAAAAGCACATTGTTAAAAAGATATATTAGAATGTATAATTTACGAAACTAAGAATTATCTCAGTTTAGACTATGACCAAAGAGAATAGAATATATTATAATTTGGTTTTCTTTTAATATTAATTTTAGATTTTCTATAAAATTATGTTCCAGGGCCCAAAAGGTTATATAGCACAAATATGTGAAGTACAAGTGAAATATACAAAAAAAACAAGTTTTTAAAACTAATTCTTTCATTTTCTTTTACATTCTAATCAAATGTTATGATAAATATTATTTTGAACAAATATTAGTTTAATATATTTATTTTGCTCCAGGTTGAATTGATCCTGGAGCAGATGCGTCTGTGCCTGTTGACCCACGACTACATCAGATGCCAGATCATCTCCAAGAAGATCTCCATCAGGTTCTTCGAGGACGGGAAGCAGGACGAGCTGAAGCTGAAGTTCTACCAGTATATGATAGAACAGAGTTTACATGATCAGGATTATCTTGGAATATGTAAACATTACAGAGCTGTTTACAATACTGGATCCATACAGGCGGATGAGGTAACAGGACACAAATTTAAACTTTTGGAAAAATTCACCCACCCACCCCTCAAAAAAAAAATCAAAACAACGTAAAAAAAAGAATTGTACTGTTTAATTTGTAAGAAACTTATCTTTCAAGTTGATCTCGAGGGTGAAGTTGTTTCTTGTTATTTATTAAATGTAATTATGAAAAGGAATCCGGGAAATGTAATGGGGAAATGTTTAAGAGACTTGAATCAAAGTGGTTAAAGAAAGTAAACAATGAACATGCACATAAAGAACATTATATCATATCTGTTCGGTTCCATAGTAGTAAACCTATCGTGTAAGAATTCCCATTATTACACGGTTCAGGAGGAATGCAGTTCTGATGATAATTGATGATCTTTCATATTCTTCCTAAAGTTTTCTTATTTTCAGGAGAAGAAGCTGACCGCTATGAAGAATGTTGTCCTCTACGTTGTACTTGCCAAGTAGGTTTTATTAATGAGATGATAGATTTCAGATTTTTTTTTTTTGACAAGTTCGTTCATAGTCTTATATTATATGAATTTTCTATTCTGGTAAATTATGAATATTTGAGCATTTATTTTATTATTATTATCAAAATAAGCCATATTAGTTAAAGAAAGAAACATTTCAAGGTTTTTATATCTACAATATAGATAAAGTAGTAATTTTTGTATTTGTGTATTCCGTCGATTTTAACTCCGGAAACCTTGTAGTAATTAGCCACAAATTTTGATTGGGAAACTGGGTAGAACCACGGAAATGTTCTTCGCTTTATTTAAAAGTTCAAAATTGAGTAGGCTGACTTTAGAAAGGAAATCTTTGTTTCCAGGCAAAAAGCTCGGTCCCAAAAAAGTTTTTATAAATTTCTTGTCTTATTCTTATTTTTTTCATATCCTAGGTATGATAATGAGCAGAGTGATCTTATTCACAGGATTGAAAAGGAGAAAATTCTTCAAGATTTGCCCAGGTATGGTCTTAACAACTTCATTAAATATGAAGCCACAGCGAGGCACCCGGAGGTGCAGAGGGACTTGATTCTACAATAACTACATGCCTAAATCACATCGATATGCTTTGATTCTTTTTATCAAAAAATCAAAGCGATTTCCCGTGGCGTGACGTGTGAATTTATTAAACTGAAACGAGGCAGCAAATAGTCAGGATTTATCTTTCCAAGTATTGAAAAAAAATATTTATCCTCATTGTGAATTAGGTCTTACGGTTTAAGAGGTACCTGCTTGAAACTTCTACTGGATAGTGATATAACGTCAACAGTTCCTTTACATAACCTTTTCAAACTTAGGATCCGGCAAAACATCAATCAAAAACTGCGAAAAAAACACTTTTTACTCTTGAAATTCAATTCTAAACTGTTAAATAGAGATTTTCAAAACTTTGCTTATCGCTGAATGTTTCATTAATGCTTAATTAAAATAAGTGAAAAAAAGAAGAAAATTAATTTGAAAATTTGTCTTTTGTTTAAAAAATCAGAAAATCTTATAGAAATTTTGATGACCTGGATCTGAATCTGGATCCATTTTTTCCATTGTGGATCCGGATTAGCATCAAACCTTTTCAAATTTGTAGAACCGGTTTTAATTTTGTTATTGTTCAGGTATAAGCAGGTTGTTGAGAGGTTTACAACCATGGAGCTGATAAACCAGGCGGGGTTCTGCCAGCAGTTTGAGAAGGAGCTCAGGGACGGGGTGGAGGGAAACCAACCTACCGGAGTATTCCCCAGGAATGAGGAGGGAGATGCTAGGTATGAAGGTTTAACACGACAATGTAATCATAGATTATCGATTGATTTTCATAATTACAGTAATGTGTTATTAAACGTATTTAACAAATCAGCCCCCCCCCCCAAAAAAAAAAATCGGAAACTGTTTTGAAAAATACCTTTTCAACGTTCCTGGAAGTTAAAATTAACCACTGAAAATTGCAATAAAAAGTTGATCATCTATATATAAATTTCGCTTGTCTGTTTGTTCGTTTGTAACCAATAACGTCAAAACGGCAGAACCGATCGGGCCCAAATTCTTTGTGGGACATCACGTGACCACAGAAGGTTTATGAATGATAAAAATTTTTAAAAATGTGTTTTAAAGTTTTTTAATTTTGTAAAAACATTTAAATTCTTGAAAATCCGCGATTTTTTTTTTGTTTTAAAATGTAAACAAAAAGAACATGTTTACAATTTAAATAGAAGATGGGCGCGAAGCGCCCTAAAAGCCTAGTAAAGCCTAGCACATGAAGTAACTTGAGTAAAAGATGAGTCGGAAGAAATTTTCCTAGAGAACCGATTTGATAAACTAATAGTTTGACCGAGATTATCTGTATTAAATTGTACTTTACTGCATTACGTTGTACTTGTATGTATTCAATTGTACTGTACTGTATTATATTGTACTAAGATGTATTAAATTGTATTAAAATGTACAAAAGTGTACCGTAATTTTTCAAATTGTGCGGCACTGAATCAGATTGTGCTCAACGTTACACTGATTTAAATTAAAGTGTTCTGAATATTCCAGATGGAAGGATCTGTTCTCTAGAATTGTGGAACATAACATTAGGATCATGGCTAAATATTACACCAGGTATAAAAAGTAAATTATACCCTGAAAAAAAATTAAACTAATTTTGTCTCAAAATAACCGATTTTTGTGAATTGGCCTGTTTTTAAACTACTTTTTTAATTTCAAAATCACCACAGTAACAATGTAAGGAATAATAATTGTCCTAAGTAACATTATTTAAAAAGTGAATATTTATTTCAGCCGACAACCTTATTTTGAAGTATTTTCTTGTTTTCATATTTAGTTTGATGGATCATATCGTTACAACCGAAGAGAGTTCACCCGGGCCGAAATATATTTTCAAAAAATGTGGAACTAACAAATACTTTTTTCCTCAAGTATTAGATTTGAATCATACACAACGTCAAATTTTTATTTTCTAAATTGTTTAGAATAAGTTTAAGCAGGATGGCTGAACTTCTGGCACTGCCTGAAAGCAAGGCCGAGGATTGTTTATCTGACATGGTAAATATTACTTTAAATCAGAATTTTTATCTATGCATAAATTTTATTTTTAAAATTATGTTTAATTGGCTTGTCTGTTTTTTTGGTTTTTTGTTTCCAATAAACGTTAAAAGTGACAAAGCGAGTTAATCGAATCTGTCGAAAATTGAAATATCTTGCCTCAAAAAAATAGATATAATTCTTTTGAAAACCCTTCAATGAAATCAAAAAAAATTCTTTGAATATTTTTTTTTTGTTGAATCAAATCAAATAGATTCTAGTACAATAGATGGCAACGTAGAATTTGTACACTCTCAGTACAGTGGTGCTGTATCTGCTAAGACGGATAGACTGTATTATTGAATAGTTTATAATCTAGGTAGTGTCTGGTGCTGTATCCACTAAGACGGATAGACTTTATTATTGAATAGTTTATTATCTAGGTAGTGTCTGGTGCTGTATCTGTTAAGACGGATAGACTGTATTATTGAATAGTTTATTATCCAGGTAGTGTCTGGTGATGTATCTGCTAGGACGGATAGACTGTATTATTGAATAGTTTATTATCTAGGTAGTGTCTGGTGCTGTATCTGCTAAGACGGATAGACAGTATTGTTGAATAGTTTATTATCTAGGTAGTGTCTGGTGCTGTATCTGCTAGGACGGATAGACTGTATTATTGAATAGTTTATTATCTAGGTAGTGTCTGGTGCTGTATCTGCTAAGACGGATAGACTGTATTATTGAATAGTTTATTATCTAGGTAGTGTCTGGTGCTGTATCTGCTAAGACGGATAGGCTGGAGGGAATTATTGACTTCAGCCAACAAACGGTATTTTCTTGCTTTCTAAATAAAAATCGGTGCTCGTATTTAATGAATCGAAATAAATCGCTGAACTACCAACAGTAACAGTTTAAGCTTTTAACCGTTGCACTCCAAGATACATTTTTTCCTTATCAACCGTATTTTGCGGTGTTAAATCCGAATCAAACTACTTCTCTTGTTCCTAAAATCTGACTTGTGTATAATAAGGACCCCCTGGAGAACCTGAATGAATGGAGTTCTAACACAAACAAACTGATGGAACTCGTCATGAAGACAACACATCTCATCAACAAGGAGGAAATGGTAAGGGAGAATATGTCTAGCTAGGGTCAATGAAATCAACCTTGAACGCAATCCAAAGTAGAAGTGGGACGGGAAATCAACCATGTAAAGAAAGTACGAAAAATTCATAGTGCAGAAATAGAATGCATCTTGTATTTTTCTGTTCATTTAAAAAGTCTGGATTAAATCCCAAATTTGTTAGATTTTTTTTGACATATTTAACCTATATTTATATTTTTCCACAAAAATACATTAATTTATTTTTAAAGAATTAGGAGAAGCTCAAATTCAGTAATAGCTATTGAAAATTAAGGACCAAATAATCTAGAAATATAGATCAATGGGGTCTGGTGAGAGGGGGTGTTAGGAATTATTATATAAATTATATAAATTTTTATTTTTTTTTCAGGTGAATAAGCATCTACTGTCAGGAGGAGGAGCTGTTCAGGCTGAGTAAAATAATTCAAACAATTGTGGAATATTCAATACTAATGTAATTTTATGAACAAATTTCCTAGTGGACAATAAATAAAAAACCCATCTGAAACTTTAGTTTTAGCCAAAAACATGTTAAAAATTATATGAATGTCTTAAAAAATTAGGAAATGGTAATGGACCAAACTTCTGTAAAATTAAAAAAGAAGATTTTAGTTCCACATTTATTGAAAATATATTTCGGTCTGGGTTGACCCTCGTCAGTTCGAATGATAATAACCATCAAAATCGATTAAAAACAAATTTTTAAAAATTGTTAATAACCACAAGAAAATAAACAAACAAAGATTTAGAATAGAAAAAAATGGGCTGTCAAATGGACATAAGGGAAAAGAACTCAGATTATGAGATGGAAAAAAGATAATTTGCAAATATTCACTTGATAAAAAAAAAGTTAATTTCATGTAGAGGAGACCGGACATACAGAGTCTCAAAAACATGAAGATCGTCATTAATCTTTGAAACAATTTATTCCCAATTCTGACAAAATTTAAAGTAAAACGCTAGAGTTAATTGCAAAAATGTCTATTTTTATGCTTACTTCCAGTAATATTTACAGCACAAAATATGTAGCACACATTTTGGAAACGCTAAGACGACCTTCAAGTTTATTGGGTCACTTTGTACCTTGAAATTTAGTCGTTAAGTTCATTTAAGTAAGGAATACCTCAGAAATTAACGACCGTTTATTAAAAAAAACAATAATATAAGAAACGATCGCTTATCGTTTTTCTGAAAACAAGTGGGTCGTTTTAAAAATTATCGGTTTTTTTTGAGAAAATTAAACTATCGTTTTTGAAAATGATCGTTTAACGAAACAAAAAACGATCGTTATCAAAAGCGATTAACAAGCCTACCTACGCCTAAACCTAAACCTTCAGTTACACCTACACCTACATCAAAGAAAGGACCTTGTCCAAAGGGACAATCTAAACCTAAAAAATAAATGTTTTAAATAAAAATAGTTCATTTATAAATTTTGGTTGTACTGAAGAGGTTTAACTATAACTACAAAGATGATGCAAATTCTAAAAATTAGGTTATTCCACTTTAAATTAGTTTTAATTTGTAAATTATGAGCACGATTTTTTTTGTGATTTCGAAGAGTCAAAAAAGATAGTCAAATTCTAACATCTCAAATATTTTGTATGTTTAAATTTGCCCTTTGGTTTACCAATTCGCAACTTCAGAACGGGTATATAGTTTACATGAATAATCGAATTCCAACCGTTGCCATAATTTACAAATATTTGTGTTATACTTAGCTTTTAGGGCGATTCCCGCCAATCTTCCCTTTCCTCTTATTTGTTGCTCTATCTGTGAGCATTAAAAAAAAAAACGCGCATTTGAAATCTTTTTTTAATGGATATTCAAATTTGATGAAAATTGAAACTTTAAGGAAAAATGGGTCCAATTGGTTCAGCCGTTTTGACGTTTATTTGATACACACAAGCAGAGAAGCAAAGTATATATAAGAGAAGATACAGGGTGTCCAATAAACATGGGAAATAAGTGCGGACTTGAAATTAATATCTGGTTTCTGATATCTACTGCATGAGGAGAGAACTAAATGTATTGAGCTTTAAATAAAGTGGGAATCCATTCCTGACAAAGTTATAAAGACAATTTTGATTTATTAGGTCAAATTAAATCCGTACAAATGTCAAATAACGGCGCCAGTTTTTAAATGTTTTTAAAAAAATTATATACCACATGCTTCAAAACTTTTGCTAAAACTGGAATATATTGTGTTAATGATTAAATGTCACAGTGACTGAGAGTACAGACAAGTTACTTAATTCTTGTGTATATTGAGACACCCTAGACTGTGGACAAGGAAAGGGGTAAAGTATTTGTAACGCTTTAAATCTAAGAGAAACAATCATAGTTTATTAAATACAAGATTTACTTAATATGTGAAATCATATTATCACAATATTTTACCAATTATGCATTGTTTTGTTTTCATGGCATCGAAAGAAATTTTATAATGCTGTATTCTAACACTACTAAAATTAGAATGCCAGAAACATTAGTTTCTTTATTGGTAACTTAAATTGGTATCTTTAAAGCTAGTATCTAGTATCTAGTATCTAGTATCTAGCATCTAGCATCTAGCATCTAGTATCTAGTACCTAGTATCTAGTATCTAGCATCTAGTATCTAGTATCTAGTATCTAGTATCTACTACCTAGTACCTAGTATCTAGTATCTAGCATCTAGCATCTAGCATCTAGTATCCAGTATCTAGTATCTAGTATCTAGTATCTAGTATCTAGTATCTATAATCTATAAGTATCTAGTATCTATGTATCTATGTATCTAGCATCTAATATCTAATATCTAGTATCTATGTATCTATGTATCTATGTATCCATTATCTAGTATCCAGTATCTAGTATCTAGTATCTAGTATCTATGTATCTATGTATCTATGTATCTAGTATCTATTATCTTGTATCCAGTATCTAGTATCCATAGTATGCATCTTGTATTACATATGCAGTTAGAATTAAATATCTTGGTTGGCCTTGGCAATGACTTCTCATGCTTACTATTATCAAGCTTTACAGCGACCCACTGAACATGCGATTAATTCTGGTATGGAAGCTTATAGCTCTAATCGCTCATGTAATTTTTTTTCTGAAATAGAATTGAATAAATTCTAAAGATTCTTCATTGGTTAAAAAAATCAAGTTGGTTAAAAACTATTCTTCTAGAGAATATAAAATACTGTTACACTACTCGAAAAATGCGGCCATCATACGGCACCGATAGAACTGTAGGCTCAAAGTAACATNAAACTATAAAAACAACTAACCTTACCTTACCAATCGGATATTCAGTAAGTCAACACATCTGATATGAAATAAATGAAAGAAATCTATTCTGGTTAATGTAAATCAAAATATTAATTGATTTACAATTTACATATATGTATATTCATTATTCATCCATAAATCAAATATATACATTGTACTCAGACACCGACAAGAAATGCCTTTCATCAAAAAATCATGATTTACATTAAAAAAAATTTTTTTTAATATGACACATCACACAATATGTGCAGTGAACATGTAGGATTAATTTAATAGTTGTACTACAGCATTGAAGCAATTTCATAATAAGTGGCAGAACTTATAGTGAAAATATCTAAAAATACTTAATAAACCCCCTTTCTCTTTCCCAGGAATTCATGAATCGCTAAATTGCAAAACAGGGTGGACTTCTTGCCCCCTCCCCTACAGGGGGGGCAAGCATTCTTAAGGGAGGGGTATGCCCCCCCTTAATCAGGCTAGAGGTGCAAGCCTTCTGAAGGAAGGGAAATGCCCCCCTTAATCAGACTAAGGGGGGGCCTTTCCCCCCCCCCTAGTTGCGCGCCTGGTTGTAACTATTATGACAAACACTCAAAACTTCGGTTTAGTTGAAGTATCATATGGACTTTTAGGCTGCTAGGGAAATTTGTACAGTAAAAAAAGAGACTGTTGGCTGTAAAACCAAATAAATCAATCTCGTTCTTGTGAGACTATTGTAATAATCCCGTCACAGCAAAATTAAGCATGGCAAATAAAACTGATCCCAGCTTGTGGGATATATCCATCTATAATGCCCGAACAATTCAAAGTCCCGCGTTTATTCCTCCGGCGTCTTGATTCCGTAGAGAACACGCCCTTTGTACTTCCGACACGTGGTTAGGTAGGTTTCTGTTTCCGCACATAACCGGTTCTTTATCCAGCCGTGGACCAGTTCAGATATTGCTAGAAGATTCTGGAAGGAAGAAAAGTCTGGATCCGGTTTCCCAAGAACTCCAGCAACTATCTTACCAAGGAAGCAATTCTGGAATATTTTAATTAGTCTATATATAAATTTGGCTTGTCTGTCTGTTTGTTTGTATCCAATAAACGCCAAAACGGTTGAACCGATCGGGCCCAAATTTTTTGTGGGACATCTAGGGACCACAGGGAAGGTTTATGAATGATCAAAATTTCAAATTTTTGTGTTTAAAAGTTTTTTATTTTGAAAAATTTTGAAAATGCGCGAAAAAATATTATAAAATCTGCAAACTTTTTTGTTTTTGTTTTATACTGTACAAAGAGAAGATGTTCAGAGATAAAGCCACAATTAAAAGTTGAAATAAAAGATGGGCGCGAAGCGCCCTAAAAGCCTAGAAAGAAGGGCGCGAATTTCTAGTTAGTAAAAATTCAGTAAATATACTGCAGTATATTGACAGAAGTAGATAAAAGAAGGATGCAGTTTTTGTGGAGGAATAATTATTATTATATTAATCAGTGTTTTTTGGTGTAGATCTGATTGTACGAAATATGTTCAATAATTTTTCTTAATCTTGCATTTTTCGTCATAGTCAATTGTTTTTATAAATACCTGAAGTGCAATAAGATGATCTGTAGGAGAATAATGTGTATCATTCTTTAGAGAGACAACATTTGTTTTCAATTCTCCCGCTAAAGAGCTCTCATATCTTCAAGATAATAATTTGGAAGTCGATTCAAAAGAAAAAACCAACTGACATTAAGAATTTTTATCGTCAGGAAGTATGTGTAAGAAAATTTAAGAATTGAGAAAATGTAAATTTTTTAAATCTTATTAAACAAAGCTTTCCAATTTATTAAGAATATATATTCGTATATTTATTTTGCTTTGACAGACATTGAAAATACTCAGAATAAAGTAGTGCTCCTAACACAGTTTTACCCCATTTATTAGGGAAGCAAGTGATAACAATTACACTTAGAAGAAAGTAGCCTCAAAATAATTATTTTCCTGACCATGCATTTCAGATTTTTTGCAAACTGCCATTTCTCCATGTTCACGAACAATAGTTTTTTCTTGTCAAAATCTATTTCATCTTTCCTGGAAAAGAGAGTAAACAAATTTAGTTATATCTATGGTAGAGAGTAGAGAGTGGGAGAAAGCCCCAAAAATGTGTATTTGAATTTCTAATGCACTGATAATGTAAACGGTGTACATAAATGTTTTTGCAAAATTACAAAAATGTGTTTTAGAAAAATGCAAGTTATGGTCATGCAATAACTAAAAATAAACAACGATGTAACTTATATTAAGAGTGAAAATATTTCATCAAAAATGTTAAATCCTTTTTGCACCAGTATATACAGTAGCAAATTAGAAACAACATTTATAAGCAAAAAAATAAACTGAAAAAAAGATCAGTAAAATACGATAAAAGAAACAGAGGTCGGTTTTTCAATTATTTCAAAACATGTTGATGCTATTTACCGTCCATTTGTCCATTTTTTGATATTTAAAAAATTGTTTGTTAAAATCTTGAACACTAGACTCTGACAGATAAATATAAAAAAACGTTTATTGCGTAAAATTTGCTTCATTTTCAAGGAATTTTTACGAATTTCATGTTTCTGAAATCAGTGTTTCTAGACAGGTATTTTAATAGCCATCTAGATTTATCAAATTTTTTTCTGGCTTGAGTTTGTTTAGTGATTTGACTTGCACAAAAGTTGTAACCAGGCGCGCAANCTCTAACCCTGATTCTGAGCCTGAAGCTGAACCTGAAACTGAACCTCATCCTCACCCTGAACCTGAACCTAATCCTGTGCCTGTTCCCGAGCCTAAACGAAGACCTACAAAGGCGGAACTAGATTTAGAATTGAGGAAAATTATGAAAATGATGCAAATGTAATGCTATATCTTGTAATGTAATGTAAACCTGTTTAAATCTTTAAATGGATTAGCATAAAATAAATATTTAGATCTAAAAAAAAGTTGAAAAATAAAAAAAACTCAAATCCTTTTTTTTAAATGTTTCGAAGAAAACTTTTAAAACGGGGGCAATTTGAGCATTTTTATCAACAAAGTTTCAAAGTTTACTTTTATAAAATTGAAAGAAAACATTATTTTTTTTATTTTCTTTATTGGAGCAACAAATATTAAAATGGGAAATTTTGAAACTTTGACTGAAAACGGAAAATATGTGGTTAAAAGAGAAAAATACCGAACAGGATACATCCAGGAGTCTATAGCTACGCCTCCTTTAAACCTTGCATCAAGGGACAGGGTTCGTATAGTTGTACACCCACCCATACAATGTCCTGAAAACAAAAAAACAAGTAAATCTTTTATCAGTACTGGGACCAGATTTAATGAATAGTAAGACATGGTTAAACCACGTGGACTAAGTTAAACCACTTCTCTTGTTCACCGGCTCAAGCTGAAGAGAATTGATTTAACTTAGTTTACGCAGTTCACTGATGTTTCTCTATTCATTAAAGAAACTGTACGCGTTATTTTAAGTGACCCTCAAATTAAAAAGGGGTATGCACGATTTACAACGGTTTATACCTTCAGGTTGCAAAGATATAAGGATAAGAAAGTTTGAGTTTATGGCAAGAACTCAATTCTTTAATGTTGCAAAGTTTTGTAAATAAAAGCTAAAAACAAAGAATACAATTTAAATTATACTTTTAATCATGTCTCCTCAGATTCTACCTGCAATTATACAGTTTTCTATTTCGAGTTTTCCTTTGAAAGATTCAAGACCGATCCTTTCATGGTTTACGCTAAGAGTCTCTGAGTACTTGATAAACAAATCCTTAATATTAATATTGTCAAAATACCTATTTTATGCAGAATGTCTTACAAACATGACAGTTGGTGAATAGTTTTGAATGTCTTCTTCCATTTACTGTATTATAAAAAACTTTTCGCAGTTTATTTCGCTTAAAAATTTGTTTACTCAAATATGTTTTATTAGAAGACTAAATGTCACAAATAAATTCAAATACCAAAGACGACTTTCAAGTCGTCTTGCTATTGTCATGTTTCGTGGGACACCCTGTATATAAAAAACTTTTCGCAGTTTATTTCGCTTAAAAATTTGTTTACTCAAATATGTTTTACTTTGAAATTAAAACTATTTTATGAATGCAATATAATATTTTTTATTATTCTCTTTGGTATCAAACAACTTAACAAATAATGGAAGAAGCCATTTAAAACTATTTACCAACTGTCATGTTTCGTGGGACACCCTGTACCTTATATATAAGTTTTTGTCGAGATCTTTTTATGGTATAATCTGCTTGTAATAATAATTCTCTTCTCAATACTCAATAGTCTGCTTCTACTTCTCTATAATATAAAAATTTCGTGCGTTCAAAATCTATTGTTTTAAATTTGTTTATGTTTGGTCGGACAAATGTTTTTCATAATGAGAAAAGGAAATTTTATAGACTTTTGCTTTGAGCACCCGTACAGTAGAAAACCCTAAACTGTTTTAAAAGAACCAGAAAATAATGCTTCATTCCTCATCATAACCCAAGATATCATCCCTCATCATAACCCCGGATATCATCCCTCATCATAACCCTAGAAATCATCCCTCATCATAACCCCGGATATCATCCCTCATCATAACCCCGGATATCATCCATCATCATAACTCCAGATATCATCCCTCATCATAACCCTTGATATCATCCCTCATCATAAACCTAGATCATCCCTCATTATAATCCCAGATATCATCCCTCATCATAACCCTAGATATCATCCCTTATTATAATCCCAGATATCATCCCTCATCATAACCCTAGATATCATCTCTCATCCTAACCCTAGATATCATCCCTCATCATAACCCCAGATATATCCCTCATCGTAACCCTAGATATCATCCATCATCATAACCCCAGATATATCCCTCATCATAACCCTAGATATATCCCTCATCATAACCCTAGATATCATCCCTCATTATAACCCTAGATATCATCCCTCATCATAACCCCAGATATCATCCCTCATCATAACCCTAGATATCATCCCTTATTATAATCCCAGATATCATCCCTCATCATAACCCTAGATATCATCCCTTATTATAATCCCAGATATCATCCCTCATCATAAACCTAGATCATCCCTCATCATAACCCCAGATATATCCCTCATCATAACCCTAGATATCATCCCTTATTATAATCCCAGATATCATCCCTCATCATTACCCCAGATATCAAACTTGTCTGTTAATGTGTAAATACCTGCAATATACCATTGTCTAGGCTAACAAGTGAATCCAAGCACTGGCTAACTTCACTTTACAAAAAGAAAAATTTATTTAAATGTAAAATACGGATCCGAAATTTAAAAATAATTGCTTTTGATCACAACAAATCAAAATAAAAAACAGAAACTCAAGCTAAATCCATTCCTTCTTTTCTTTAGTTTGCTATGATTTCTTGAAACGAGAAATTATGTTTAATGAAACAATCACAAATACACTATAGTTTCAGTGAAAGAAAATATTTTCATTTACAGTTAGCGCCGATTAAAGGATTCATATCTCTAATTGGATAATGAGATAGATAGAAAGATGTTACCGCAATACTATTTTTATTGGTTCAGAATAGACAACAAACACATGACTGAAACCCTGATTGAATCAGGCGCTGATGGACTCGGCATGCAGGAGTGAATATTATACACAAAAGAATCGAGTCTTTGCCAAAAACTCTAATTTTCTAATCTCTGATGTAGAGACTAGTAGATAATTAAATTTTGTGGTCAAGAGTCAATTCATTTTCTATTTTTGGTCATATTTGGATCAGTCTTATACTTTTATTTATGAATTAAAATCTTTCTTTTTATTCTTTCTTTTATATGTATTCACCCTTAAAGAACATGAATCAAGATATAAAACTTCTTTAAAATCTTGATATCTGCGTAGTGTGTATCCATGAAAAATGTTTTTTTGGAATTTTTTTTCTTTTCCTAGTTCTGTATTTCAGTTGTCTTGCTCTTAGTTCGGTTTCATTCGCTCCTTGATTTAGACAAATCTAGATTTGAGGAAATTTTGAAAGAAATTTTATTTAAATGATTCACGGAATTTTGTTTTTGTTATTTTCCTCAAAAAAAAATGAGCACTAACATCAAACTGTAATTACAAATGCTTATATTTTTGCAAGCTGATAGTGTAAAAATTTTATCTTTTTAACAAAATTTTAAATATAAAAGTATTAAAGTTTTAAAAAAATAAAGTTTGTAGCAAATGCATGTTTAGTCACTAAATTTTTTTTAAAACCTTCTCAAAGTAATAGCTTAAAATAATAATAAAAGGGTTATTCAAAGTAAATGTAATTAATTTGAAAAACCAGATGTTTTCCTTTTGGTAGGGTTTTGATTGATCTCCAGGATATTTTAGAGTCAGGTGAGCTCATCATCATTCTATTCAACATTGTATATATTTTTTTTTCAAGAAGACGTGGCATGCTAATTAAGTCTCTGCTCTTTTTTTGATATTTACCTCACAAAACCTGCTGATAAGTACATATCCTAAATAATTGTATATCTATGGTACATATACTGTCAGGGTATATCCCTGGTCCAAGAAGCATGTACGTATATTTTTAATCTTGTTTTTTTTTTTTTCATTCGAATTAAAGCGTCATAAAAAATACAATATTAAAGGAATAAATTAAATTTCTTGGTTCTGGTTCTGGTAAAAAAAGTAAAAATTACCTAATACTAGCGCTGTTATCACCATGCTCCAATGCCGCTACATAATATCCCTGAAATACAGTAAGTTATTTCGAGATTTGTTACGCTATTTTAAATGGGGGTTAACAAATGTTTTCTTATTCTAATTTAATAGGCTTTGGATTTTTTCTGGTCAAATTGGTATAATCGTTAAATTCCAAAAAGTAGTTTTTTTTAACGGTAAATCCTCAAAAAAAAACGCGAACTTAAAGACTTAGAAATTAGATTTTTATTATCTCTAAAAATATGCCCTGAACAGTGAACACTCATAGAAATAAATAAATAAGTTATAAGCATCCTATAGTTGTAACAATAATTAGTAGAAAGATCCAAGGCGACAATTACTCCACTGTTTTCTAGTGACCACTACGTATGAATACCTGTGATGCAATATCTGTACAGAGGAAGGAGTATGTGGTTCTACATGCGGACAGCATATGAGAGAAAATTACAACTGGAAACCTAATAATAATATGATTCAAATATTAGTTTTAAGTAAAAAAGAGACATTTATTTTTGTTCTAAAACATAACAATTCTAAAGTCTAAGTTGAAATAAAAACTTTTTGTTTTAAAAATATATTGCAGGCATTCTACTTTCCGCAGTATAAAGCAGTCAATGCATTCAGTCTCTTGAGTTCTTATTGTAAAGTAATGAAAATTGGCCGAGTTTAAATAGTCGCCAGGCCTTTTCATCATGGTTAAAGGGAGTGTTCGCGAAAAATGAAAGGGGGTATAGGCTTTTTGTATAGGGAGTATAGGCTATTTGTATATAGTTGATTTTTCATAATATGTTTTAATTGTTATGATCTGAGAGTTACTTATAAAAACATTCCAGGAATGTTCGAAAACAAGTTGTAAGCTGAATATTATTTAAAAAAATAAAATCAAAAACATATTATGGAAAATCAACTATATACAAATGTGGCAAAAGATAATCGATGACTATTGTAATATCTGAATGATTTGTTTGAAATTAAATAGATTTTTTACGGTCTAAGCCGTATGTTGCATCTTTCTGAATTTGTATGGACACTGCGTTCTTCGGTATTTGTCGTTTTTAACAATTTTCTCCTTATAGACGCAACAGATAAAAGTAAGATTAGTAGCGATCAAAAGCGATTTTTTATCGCATTAAGCCTATACCCCCTTTCATTTTTCGCGAACACTCCCTTTAAACCTTGCCATCCCAACCTCGTCAGATCATCCACTGTGCCTGATTTAAATTAAAGTGAGTTGGTATAGTGTAAAAGTTTAACCCAGAACTCGCCTTGACAATTTTAATACTATTATACCTTGATTTCAGGAATGGTAAAATTAACTATTTACCCATAAAATATGCTGGAACAGTTTAATACTATTATACCTTGATTTCAGGAATGATAAAATTAACTATTTACCCATAAAATATGCTGGAACAGTTTAAAAGAGCTCAATATGATTAATTAAAAAACTAAATATCTGCAGCATTCTATTATCAGAGGGTTTAGAAAACGACATTTTATATAAATTTCGTAGAGGCCCCGAACTATAATTTTATTTCTTCAAACTCTAAAGTGACTTAAATATAAATCACCTTTCTCCATCTGGTTTACTTCCTTCATTCACGGGGACTACTGGGTTCGAGGTCAGTCGGCGCAGCATTTTACCCTAGAAATAATAATAGTAATAATAATAAAGAGATAAATGACTAGAAGACTGGAGGACTAAAGAGGAGTAGAGGACTAGCGAGGACTAGAGAGGACTAGAGAGGACTAGAGAGGACTAGAGGGGACTAGAGGACTAGAGGACTAGAGAGGACTAGAGGACTAGAGTACCAGAAAGGACTAGAGGACTAGAGAGGACTAGAATATATAACTAGTTGAATGGAGTACTAGAGGACTAGAGGATTTGAGGATAGAGGAATAGAGGAATAGAGGAATGGAGGAATACAGGACTAGAGGAATGAAGAATAGAGGAATGGAGGAATAGAGGAATAGAGGAATGAAGAATAGAGGAATGGAGGAATAGAAGAATAGAGGTATGAAGAAAAGAGGAATGGAGGAATAGAGGAATAGAGGAATAGAGGAATAGAGGAATGGAGGAATAGAGGAATAGAGGAATGGAGGAATAGAGGAATAGAGGAATGAAGAATAGAGGAATAGAGGAATGAAGAATAGAGGAATGGAGGAATAGAGGAATAGAAAAATAGAGGATTAGAGAACTGGAGGACTAAAAGATATTTTGAGGACCGATTGACTAGAGGATTTGAGGACTAGAGGAGTTAAAACTACTAGACTACAGGACTGACACACTAGAGAGCTAGAGGACAGACTACATTTTATGCAACCTGGAAGTTGAACAGCTCGTATTATTATAGTAGTAGTGTATTAATCCGACCTGGAAGTTGTATATCCCTGTGTTGATAAGAAAAGACTTGAATGCGGGTGAATACTGGAAGTTACCTTCCACGTAGGATTCTGCGTACCTAGAAAATGAAGTGTATTAAAGAGACCAGTCACGTGATTTTATTTAAAGAGTATCTTGACCGACGGTAACCAACAATGCTAACCTTTAAACTTTAGTCTTGGCATATATGTTTGATTTGTCTTTGTATTGTAAATCTGGTATGTGAATATGAATCTGGTATCTGAATATGAATCTGGTATCTGAATATGAATCTGGTATGTGAATATGAATCTGGTATGTGAATGTGAATCTGGTATTGGAATGTGAATCTGGTATGTGAATATGTTTCTGGTATGTGAATGTGAATCTGGTATGTGAATATGAATCTGGTATGTGAATGTGAATCTGGTATGTGAATGTGAATCTGGTATGTGAATGTGAATCTGGGATGTGAATGTGAATCTGGGATGTGTATTGTGTACCTTTTTAAATATTATGTATTCTACTATGTATAGATTTGCAATGTTACATATGAAACACATTTTGCGTCCTCAAATATAGTGCATCTTTAATATGCGTCATATAACCGTTGTTACATGACAGGTTAAACACATCACCCAAACCAAAAACTATTAGTGCAAATAATGTTGGGGCCTGAAAACCCCTTGAAATCAATAGATTTCACTGGTCGGGGGGGCTTAGCCCCCTGAATACGCCTCTGAATTAACGCTTACTTAGGATCAGGCAACCATAGCGGCCACCTAGATAAAAAAACAACTAAAATTTTAGATAAATTGGAATTGCAGTCTTTGCCACATACTCTGTTTTTCTAATCCTTATATCTTTGCAAACCAATGTTGGTATAGACCTGAAATATTTCAAACTATAGAATTCTGTGGGATCAAAAATAATAATTTAAGTTTTATACGCTCTGAGGCCGAATTTAAAGAATTTAAGTCGCGGCTCAAATATGGTTGGTTCCACTTAAAATTGTATTAAATTTTAAGATTTAAGCTGGCGCTCAATTGAAACCGGTTTTTGGGGATCTGAGACGCGGCTTAAATTCATTAAATTCGGACACAGGTCGCAAACATATAAGACTTAGAAATTTGAGTTTGTGGCAAAAACTCGATTTTTTTCTTGAAGAGTTTTTTTGTTGGTTTTCCTTGAAGAATCACATTTATCTGATGAGGGATAGTACAGACGGAACAGAAGGGGTAACTTCGACTCATGTTCAACAGTAAACACATCAATGCATCCAACAGTGTACCTAAAAAAAAGTTTATTACTCGGTAAACAATGCATTTGAGGCGCTTTGTGCCCTCTCTCTTGTAGCTTTGAGTAGTTGCTTGCCATGAAATGATGCCACCAGATTTGTTGTACATCATGAAAGAGTTTGCAGATGTTGTTGTTGTATTGGTGGATTTCCAACATCTAAAATCTAGATAATAATAATACTTTTTAATTTTGAGAACTATAAACCTTCCCTGGGGTCACGTGAGATTTAAAATCTGATTATTCTGCGCGCCGGGATTTAAGTTTATTTAATACAGACAAATATGCTTTTATGTACAGGGTGTCCCAAAAAACATGTGAATTCAGTGACGAATTCGATATCGTCTTTGTTATGAATTAGCATTGTAATATCTAATTTCAAAAGCCATAATAGTATTATGTCTGCTAACGTTTATTTTATGAAAAGGGTAAAAGACTGCAAAGATGTGTCTATAATGTCTCCGCAAGATGAACAGTGAATACGGACAAGTTTACTCTGTTTGTATACTGTAATTTTCTTGTTTTACTAAGTACAACCGGTTGCAGTCAAAACATAAACAAACAAAATGTAAACATAGCAGACGAAACTCTTACAGATTACAGCTTTCTCAGTAGGTATCACTATACTAAATCAAAGAATTATTTGAAAAGACGATATTGAATTCGTCGCTGAATTCCCATGTTTATTGGGACACCCTGTATGATAAGCAATAAATGCCTTTTTTCTGTTACTAGCAATTTTTTGTGTACAGTTGAATGTTAATGCTAGTTTTTAAATTATATATTTACAAAAAGTTTTGGAAAACAAATATTTTCATGCATGAAAAATATTTGGAAACATTTCACTAAAAGTTAAAATTTGGAATATTGTAATGATTAACGCTTTTCTATCGATTACATTTACAGACATAATTAATCTTAGGGTTTTCGAGATCAATCATTTGCTCCTTTAGAGAAATGGTCTGTACAAATGTCTTTCTCTAGTCCTGGTATACTTCATTTCATAAATTCCATTAATGTTCTCTCTCTATATGTTTATATTTATCTCGCAGAGTATGAAGGAATATGATTTATCAGCTTATTATTTTATTGATCTAAATGCATCTGTTTATATTTATTCTTGTTGAATCAGCTTCCTATATGGTTAGTCTGTAAACCCCGATGTCAAAGACATTAGATATTTCATATTATTAATTGTATTATAAATCAAAAAGTCTAAGTTTGAAATATAAAATGTTTACACCATCGGGTTGCAAAGATATAAGGATGCAAAGTCAAAAAGTCGTCTTCTTATTCCAGAGTTTTCTGGTTCTCATAAACGATGTTATTATTTTTATTCACAGTGCTATAACATTTTTGTCTGGACGTTTAAAGATGTTCGAACAAAAATATCAGTTTCAAATATCCATCCCAATCTTATTTTTAAACTGTTTAAGTTTGGAGGACCAAGAGCACTAAAATTACAAAAAATAGTTTGTATAATTTTATGAAATTTAGAAAGCAAATTGTATGCTTGCTATAGCCTTGCAGTATATAAACCATGTTTGGAGGTTTAACCGTTTACTTTACTCTCACATTTTAAAGCACAAGGTTCCATTTACATAAAAAACAAATTCTGAATGGCTTTAAAATACAAAGTAACAACAGCAATATAATTCTTGTGATATTACAATAACTAACAATAATGTTTCCCTGGTTGTATCTGTGAGAACTAATAAATAATCCGAAAAATATGTTTGATCCATCACATTAAAACTTTAATTATCATAATATATGTTTTAATGTTATAATTCCACTTTTCAAAATTGCCAATTTTAAAAAGTAGCAAAGAAAAAATGTTACTGAAGTAAATAAATTCCAGAGCAAAGAATTTGCGGAGCCACCCAAAATCCCAACCAATCCAAGAATTGTATCAAGATTGATTTATTTACAATGAAGAGGTGAGCTATGGAACATTATTTTGCTCGGGACCTCCCGGTCAACTTCTTAGTATTTACCAAACTGGACCTTGCCCCCCTAGTAAGCATTTATTAGCTTCCATCTACTAAGCATTTATAAGTTTCCATCTACTGAGCATTTATAAGTTTCCATCTACAAAGCATTTATAAGTTTCCATCTCCTAAGCTTTTATAAGTTTCCATCTGCTAAGCATTTATAGTTTCCATCTACGAAGCATTTATAAGTTTCCATCTCCAAAGCTTTTATAAGTTTCCATCTACTAAGCATTTATTAGTTTCCATCACAAAGCATTTATATGTTTCCATCTTCTAAGCATTTATGAGCTTCCATCTCCTAAGCATTTATATGTTTTCATCTTCTAAGCATTTATAATTTTCCATCTCCTAAGCATTTGTAAGTTTCCATCTACTAAGCGCTTATGAGTTTCCATCTTCTGAGCATTTATAAGTTTCCATCTACAAAGCATTTATAAGTTTCTATCTCCTTAAGCATTTATGCGTTTTATCTTCTAAGCCTTAATAAGTTTCCATCTACAAAGCATTAATAAGTTTTCATCTGTTAAGAATCAATAAGTTTCCATGTCAATCTTTCCAGAATTGGCATACTCTGTTGAAAATTTAAAAATAGAGAAAAACCAAAAACCCATCCGTTTCGTTTTTGTTTTTAGCATCAGTTTTTAAGAAGTAATTGGCAATATTCTCATCAATTTTTGTGTGGGAGCTTGCAACATTTGGATCACTGTGGATTTTGGAAAATCTGAAGAAAAGAAAAAAAATGATTAAATTTTTAATATAAACTGGTATAGGCTTTTTTTCAGCAATAAGTCTGTTGAAACAAATTAGGTTATAACGCTAATTTCAATTGCGCATACCAATTTTATAGCGAAACGACATATTATTCAATATAAAATGTATAATTAAAAAAGAAAAAAAAAACAAGAATAGTTATTGACTCTTAATTGTTGTCTTCCTTTGAAACTATCTTGCCATGAATATCTGTTTGAAACTTTAATTAAACTTTTAAAAGCTTCTTTCCAATGATAATATATAAAAAAATGTTTTAATGTCGCACATTGTGTTAAAGTATTCAAACGTAATTAAGGGGGAAGAATATCGCAGGAAGGAATAGAAGTAGTATAAAATAATGCACGACTGATGCAAAAATGTTCATTAATTTAATGATGATGCCAATGACGACCTTTTACTTCTGTGCCTTTTCTACAACAAAGTGATAGTGTCTTTCTTTAAGATATCTAGCAATGGAAGATTTACAAGATCTTAACATAGGCTTACGGAAAAATACGAGTTTTTCTCGGGATGAATCAGTCCCTTGAAATAGATACAAAGTGTAATATTTTGTAAAAGTTAACTTATTAAGAAGTACCTAACAACAATAAAGTATAATGGGCCCTGGACAATCTGTTACAATTTGTTATAATGTTTGATTTATTGATTCAAACGTAAAAATTGATTTTCTAAATGGAGTTCCTGGGCCCCAAAGGTTTTAAATCATAAATGTGTCAAGTACGCCTCCACATTGCGTTTCTGTCGTATATAGATGAGTTCCTACTGTTTAAGGGCAGTTCTGAAAGTTTCAAGAAGACATTTAAGATTAACTTCTTAAAAATATATTAGATTTTTGTTATAAATCAGAAATGTACTTAATCATATGTAAAAAATATTAAAGCTACATGCAGATTTCATTGATGTGAAAAACAAGCAAAAAAAAAGACATTTTGTTTTCCATTTTTTTATTTGGGGTTATAATATTTGGTTTTATCAATACTTGGTTCAATTACCAAAACCATGAGATGCAATTATCTGGTGCTATGTCAATTGGACTAACGGTTGAATGGACTAACTCTCAATTCTATTTAAGTCAGCTGTTCACTTATTGAATTTGTGATTTAGCCTATAGTATATAAGTTTTAACTTGGCTTAAAATCACTTACAGGGTGTCCAAAAAAAACATGGGAATTTAGTGACGAATTCGATATCGTCTTTTCAAATAATTCTTTGATTTGGTATAGTGATACCTACTGAGAAAGCTGAAATCTGTAAGAGTTTCGTCTGCTATGCTCACATTTTGTTTGTTTATGTTTTGACTGCATACGGTTGTACTTAGTAAAACAAGAAAATTGCAGTATACAAACAGAGTAAACTTGTCCGTCTTCATTGTTCCTTGCGGAGACATTATAGACACATCTTTACAGTCTTTTACCCTTTTCATAAAATAACCTCTAGCAGACATAATAATATTATGGCTTTTGAAATTAGGTATTACAATGCTTATTCATAGCAAAGACGAAATCCAATTCGTCACTGAATTCCCATGTTTTTTTGGGACACCCTGTAGAAAAAAATTGTTTTAGTGCAAATTTTAAGGGCCGGTGTATAAGGAAACGTTGATATCCTGTTCAGCGTTGATAATTATATTTTTTTCCAACATTTGAATTCTGCTGTGTTATGTAAAACACTAATCTTGTTTTTTGACCTGTACCCTGTATTTTTTGGAAAGCAACATATTATTTAAATTTTTCAAAGCTTATCTGTCCAAAATAATTTAAATTAATAACAATCATATGTATAAAGGCGATATCTCATCTGAACAGCTTCAATTTGTAATGTTTTAACTATTTGCTGGTTTAAATTTCATAATGTTAGACTTTAGTATGAGGATTAAATTATGGATCAATATTAACCTAATTTGAACAACTGAATAAATTCAAGTATATTAAATGCTTTTTTATTTCCGATGTGGTATCGTAAAAATGGAATCGAGCGTTAGTTCAAATTGTCAGTAGTCCAATTGATAAAGCATCTCCGACATAAAATGTATTAAATGTCATCCTCTATCTCTGAACACCTTCACAACATTATACTTTTATGGTGTTTTGAGTTTATGTAGCATTATATTAATTTTCTACTTTGTGCTTACAGGATGCGTGTTGGTTCGTTCTCATCTTTCCAGTAATCTTTAGAGTTTTTTCTTCCTAATATAACTACAAGTCATTATTACTTTAAAAAACAAGCTTAAATTTTAGGTTTAATTTTATGTTATGTAGATTATTCTTTAATTTGTCAACAACGATGGTTAGAGTTTTAATATTATACAGTGAAAATTCGATTTTCCCTGAATTTGACCTTTCGTATGATATACACAGACAATTTTATCATAAATGTTTTAGCTATAATTTTACAATATTGGAAGATAGAAAATATTGATAATTTTGATATTACTACTCACGTTCATTGATTTTGATATTACTACTCACGTTTATTGATTTTGAATTGTCTGGACAAAATATTGAAACTGAGGCAATGTTTCTGCAAAATTTAAAGTATCGATTTTTTAATACATACTGGAACATATTTGTTACATTGTAAGATATCGACCAAACAATTTCGTCCAGAAAATCTTACCTAATCTAACCTAATCTTACCCGAAGACAAATATTTTTCAAAAAAAGTTGAATTTGGTTGGTCTGAGGGAACAGCTTTAATTTAAACAATTTTGAAAAACTTTAAATTCAATTTTTCAAGAGATGGTACCAAGCAACTTATTCAAAAGGGGGAGGGGGGGGTGAACATTTGTCGTTGCACCCCCATTTTAAGAGAATTGGGGCTAAACCTGACCCCTTGCACCCCCTGACGACGGGCATGCCCCCCCCACCATTACTTGTTCAGTTCTGCTCTACTGATTGTAAGATTGTGATTCCCCTTTTTAGCAAAATAAATTACATCAGATGGAAATAAGAATATTTTACCTTCCCGTCCCCTTGGGTAGATGGACAACACCTTCACAGATTGGAAGCTTAAAAGGCATTTTATCTCTGAAATATCATTTAGCTCTGAAATATTATTTTTATCTCTGAAATATTATTTTATCTCTGAAATATTATTTTTATCTCTGAAATATTATTTTACTCTGAAATATTATTTTACTCTGAAATATTATTTTATCTCTGAAATATTATTTTTATCTCTGAAATATTATTTTTATCTCTGAAATATTATTTTACTCTCTGAAATGTTATTTTTATCTCTGAAATATTATTTTACTCTGAAATATTATTTTTATCTCTGAAAAATTATTTTACTCTGAAATATTATTTTATCTCTGAAATATCATTTAGCTCTAAAATATTATTTTATCTCTGAAATATTATTTTATCGCTGAAATATCATTTAGCTCTAAAATATTATTTTATCTCTAAAGTATTATTTTATCTCTGAAATATTATTTTATCTCTGAAATATTATTTTTATCTAAGAAATATTATTTTACTCTGAAATATTATTTTACTCTGAAATATTATTTTATCTCTGAAATATTATTTTTATCTCTGAAATATTATTTTACTCTGAAATATTATTTTTATCTCTGAAATATTATTTTACTCTGAAATATTATTTTTATCTCTGAAATATTATTTTTATCTCTGAAATATTATTTTACTCTAAAATATTATTTTACTCTGAAATATTATTTTATCTCTGAAATATTATTTTTATCTCTGAAATATTATTTTACTTTGAAATATTATTTTTATCTCTGTAATATTATTTTTATCTCTGAAATATTATTTTTATCTCTGAACTATTATTTTATCTCTAAAATATTATTTTATCTCTGAAATATTATTTAATCTCTGAAATAAATTTTTTATCTCTGAAATATTATTGTTTTATCTAGCTTTGGCTTTTAAAAGTGACGGAGATATTAAACATTTAAAGGGATTGACCTGCAATTTATTGTAGTTTAACTGAGAATGTAATATTGTATAGTATTTTTTTAGGATTCATTTGATGCATATTTGTTCAGCAAGAGCGCGAATTCAATCTTTAAAATCCTCATAGATTGTCAATTTTGGAGGGATGATTTTGAGAATCGGTTTTATTTAAATTATTCAAAGACGACCACGAAAAATGTAATTTCCAAAATTCGACAGTAAACTCACAAGTTGTTTAGGAACAGGTTGAGAAAATAAAAACTTACTCTTATCATCGAAAATAATTAATCTTATTCAGTTATTATTTTCTGTAATGTCTTAAGCTTAAAGGTTCTTTTCAATTTTGCACAAGCGAGTGACAAAAATTCCAAGAATAAGGAAGTGAAATGTAAATAATTATAATAACATTAAAGACGTCTGCATTTATACTTTATGTATTTGTTTTTCAAGGACAAATATTTAGAAGATATTTTTCTCTTAAAAAAAATGTTTGGAGTATTGAAACTCTTTGAATAATTAATCCTCGGCGGGCGGCGGTTCTTTCGATCGTCCTCCGCCCTCTATCCCATTGGACCCTTTGCAATAAAAAAGAGAATTTAAAAAAATAAGGGACTGTTTAAGGAATTTCAGTGAACATCCATTTAAAGAGATACAGGTGTGATTCACACCATTTCTCTTTTAAACGTTTGTCTGATCAATGATGTCAGAGATATCCTTATTCTATGGCTGAAAATTGAGTGCATAGAAACCTAATTCTTATCTAGAATAATAGTCCTTCTTGATCACTGATCAGCGGCAAAGGTTGATGGGCACAATTGGGAATCGAACATGCAACTCCGCAAAGAACAAATTTGAATTTACACCTACAGTCCCTTTAAGCAAAAATATAATAATTTCGAATGGGAAAAAAGATCACGAAAAAATGATGTGAAAAAATGATGTGAAAAAATGACGTGAAAAAAAAGATCACGAAAAAATGATGTGAAAAAAATTTAATTCTTATTTTACAACACCACGCAACCCAATGGTCTTCACAAGACTGAGACCTATAGATATACAATTTATCTAGACTGAGACTTTCCGAGACATTGTTGGTACTCTTACGACCGACCTTTAAGAAACGGACCTACGAGTTTTCTGACCTAAAGATTTATCAGATTTAAAAATATTCTATACTAACTGGAGGGCCCGGCGTTGCCCATGGAAAAAAATATTTGAAAAAAAAAAAAATTGAGAAAAATTTTTGAAAAATTAAATTTTTTTTTTTAGCCTATAACACCCCTATGAATGTCCACAAAAAATGTCAACCCAATCGGTCTAGCCGTTTGACCGGCTATAGGCAACATATATACAAATGTCCTGTTTTATTTTATAGATAGATAAGACAATGTTGATGGAATAAGGATTTAAAGGTTTGCAAGCTCTCACGTACAAATCTCAGAGAATGCTGCCAATAACATTTTATAAACTAATGTTAAAAGCAAGTGCTTTTAATTTCTAAAATATAAATGTATAGGGCTACAAAAAAGTATGAGGGAATAAGTGCAGTGAAATCAGATACCAAGTGGATTCGACAATTAAATTTTAAAAAATTTAATACAATTTCAAAAAGAAGTTTGGATCTATAGTTCATAATAATGGGGGAAGGCGATTTAAAACTAAAACCCAACGGGTCAGGCAAGTAAAAACTATTGAATAATTAGTTCGGATACTTTGTAGGTTGGATTTAATAGCATCGTTGTGGTTATGCATTAACCGTGCAGTTTAACAGGGTTAAATATTGTTTCCAGAGAGAAATAATCTAATTTATAAAACTGTAATACTAAATTTTACAATCTAATTTTTTATTGTTAAAAAGTAACATTGGACCAATGCTCATGAACTTTGATTAATATTTTGCAAAGGTTTGGTTATTATTGGCATGACATGTAAAATGCATAAAATGCATTCATGCAGCTTCTTAGGCAACAAAATAACAAATTGACATATTTTTAAAAGTCAAAAACAATAATTTTATTTGTCTCGAGGTCCTCTGTTGAGGGAAATGAAGCACAGGTTCTTGTCTATGGTTCTTGTTCTCAACAAAATATTGAAGTTTTTCATTTGACTAGATGTATGCAGGGGTAACCGAGATGATACGAAATTACGAAATTTATATAAAGTTGTAATCTTTGTTTGCTTCTTCGTTTTCCGATCATAACTCATGAACTCTTTGACCGATTTGCCTCAGATTTTGAATGGGAGACTCGGGAGAATCACTGGAATGTTCTGTGCTTGGTTTTGATATTCTTAATTGAGTGGGTCGATATTAATAAGAAAAAATAATCAAAATCATAATATACGAGTAGTTAAAAAATTATACGAAAGAAAAAGCAGGTTTAAAGGGAGTATACAGTGTTGTGGAAAACTTCTGAAAACGTATCTGGTAATAATTAAACCTTCACTCCCTTTAATTATTACCAGATCATTATGAAATTAAATTAATAATGTGTCTAGGATGTTAGGACTATGTGGCAAATAGATTATCGGATTTGCTTTACTTTGCTCAGAATAATGACTTATTTTTTATTAGGTTGAAGTTTTTTTTTAACACTCTTCATAAAATCTATGGTTCATCTTTGATCGTGATAAATCATTCTACAACATTTAGAATAATTGCTTTAATTTCTTCAAAGGTTAATCTTTGAGAGAATTTCTCTGGAAACAATGACAAACTAAAATCTTGTAAATCTTTTTTTAAAGAGTTCTTAAATAGAAAAAACTTAAATTGTATTTTAAATTGTCTCATTTGTTATACAACATTTTAACAGTTATGATAACTTTGCACTATGTGAAGAAGATTGAAATACTATAAAATTAATAAATAAATAAATAAATAAATAATTAGATAAGACTCAGATTACGACTTTAAGTAGTCCAAAGAACATGAATGTAAAAACAGACCAATAAAACAGACAAGTTGGGTTTTAAGCAATTGGTAAATCTCCCTTGTAAAAATATCCAGTTAAACTATTTTGTATGCATTCCATTACTTAAACCATGCATAAATAATCTTTCCTTCCGATTAGACTCTCTGAAATTAGGCGTATATTTGATTTTACATATTTGTACTGTCTGTAATCAATACAAACCCTTTGTTTCGTAAATGCAATTTTTAGATTTTATGTGAATCCCAGTTTTGGAGAAGGGAGGGGTTACTTGGGATTAACCATCACGGACTCCTATTTAAAAATCATTGAGCCAGAACTTTGTAACCCGTTTTCATCCGTTAAATAATGATTTTTTGAATTTTCTATTTTGTACTTTTTGTTAACTACTTCTAACGTGCATAATTTTGTTCACACAATTTTCGAAAGATTTTGAACAAGAGATAAAAATATGTCTTTTACAGGATGCACTTTGTTGTATTTAGTTTTACGTGACATGAGTCCGAATTTTTAAGAATTGGAGCCTTAAATTTTAGACGCGGCTTGATTAGATTTATAATATATATCTATATATATACTTTGCTTGTCTGTTTGCCTATCTGTCTGTTTGGATCCAATAAACGTCAAACCGGGTGAACCGATCGGGCACAAATTGTGTGTGGGACCTCGCATGACCCAAGGGAAGGTTTTTGAATGATCAAAACTTTAAAAATTTGCCTCAAAAAATTTTATTTTCATTAAATTTGAAAAAATCCACAAAAATTTTTTCTAAGATTTTTTTGCGAAGCGCCCTGTAGTATATATATGTCTTTTTTAACGTCTTAAATTAGATTCAGTGTTTCTAAACACTGTCTATAAAATTTGTTTATACTTTTTTCTCGTCTCTTGGCGCTTTTCCCAAAATAGCTTATTTTAAGTTTTTTCTTTTTATTACAATTTCTAATTTTGCTCCCCCACCCCTAATTCTTCAATTTTGTCTTTTCATTCATCGATACGGTATGCCATGAAAAACTTCCTAAAACGATAAAATTAGTATTATTCCCATTATTTACTATCTCTGTTATACCTTTACGCTTAAATTTATTCAAAAGTTTTTTTTGGTACATTTTTTTCTTCCCTTAGTGCCTTTCCACAATAACCTATCTATGTTTAGTTCTTTTATCTTTTATCACAATTTTTATCTATAGATCAAACTCTCCTCTCCTTCCTATTTAAACCATTTAAACATTTGTTCTTTTTTCTTTGATCACCATTTTTATTTATGGATCGCCCCCCCACCTCCCCTCTCCTTCCTATTTAAACCATTTAAACATCGTTATGAAAAACATCATAAAACAATAATAATATTTCGTGTTCAATGCTTTCTCCTGCTTTCTTTAGTAAATATTGACCCAGCTGTTTTATAGTTCCTCGAGGCTTGTTTTATGTTCAGTCTTACACTCTACACTTTAAACACATGCCTTATCCATGATTTTAACAGAAATCTGATGTCAGTCATGTAGACCGTAGATATTTCCATGAATTCTGCCACATCAAATAATTTAAGTTTGAAATACACCATCGTTGCAGAGAAAAAGGAATTCGAAAATTTTAGTAATTGCAAATTCTTGATTAATTTCTTTTTTACATTTTTAAAATCCTGAATAGAATTTTGTCTTTTGTGTTTTTTTAAAGTTACATATCTTGAAATTAAATTAAAACTTAGATACACAATCTTTGCCTTTTTCTTCTTGAGAATTTGAGCGTGTTAAAATCTTGTAACTCTGCGACATCAAATTGTAAAAAAAAATTTAAAAATTTTCAGACCAAATGTTGAAATGGACAAAAACATGATATTTGAAAGGAATGATAAATAGGGTAAACTAATAATGAAGCTATAACAAAACTATCGTGGATAAAAAAATCTAAATGAGTTTTCTTCGCCGCTTCCGGCCCAGCGTTTACTCATTGGAGACCCAGGCTGAGAACTCCTGGTGCCAACATGTTCTAGGCAGAGGTAACCAAGTTATAGGCAGAGGTAAACAATGTCTAGGCAGAGGTAAACAAGGTCTAGGCAGAGGTAAACATGTTCTAGGCAGAGGTAAACAAGGTCTAGGCAGAGGTTCTAGGCAGAGATAAACAAGATCTAAGTAGAGGTAAACAAGGTCTAGGCAGAGGTAAACATGTTCTAGGCAGAGATAAACAAGATCTAAGTAGAGGTAAACAAGGTCTAGGCAGAGGTTAACAATGTCTAGGCAGAGGTAAACATGTTCTAGGCAGAGGTAAACAAGTTCTAAGCAGAGGTAAACAAGGTCTAGGCAGAGGTAAACAAGGTCTAGGTAGAGGTATACAAGGTCTAGGTAGAGGTAAACAAGGTCTAGGTAGAGGTAAACAAGGTCTAGGTAGAGGTAAACAAGGTCTAGGCAGAGGTAAACAAGGTCTAAGCAGAGGTAAACAAGGTCTAGGCAGAGGTAAACAATGTCTAGGCAGAGGTAAACAAGGTCTTGGTAGAGATAAACAAGGTCTAGGCAGAGGTAAACAATGTCTTTGCAGAGGTAAACATGTTCTAGGCAGAGGTAAACAAGGTATAGGCAGAGGTAAACAAGGTCTAGGCAGAGGTAAACATGTTCTAGGCAGAGGTAAACAAGGTCTAGGCAGAGGTAAACAAGGTCTAGGCAGAGGTAAACAAGGTCTAGGTAGAGGTAAACAAGGTCTAGGCAGAGGTAAACAAGGTCTAGGCAGAGGTAAACAAGGTCTAGGCAGAGGTAAACATGTTCTAGGCAGAGATAAACATGTTCTAGACAGAGGCGAACAAGGACAAAAAGGTTCCACTCTCTACAGTGACAACGCATTAATTTTAAATATGTTTTTGCGCTGACATTAATTTCATTTCAATATCCTGGTTAATATTGGAATCAAAATTTTTAATTTGTAAGGTCAACAAACGGAGAAGTAATATTACTGATAAGCATAGAAGTCTTTGGGTTCCATCTTATTCTTATTTAGGAACTCATATTATTATAAAAATAAATATTTTTCCATATATTTATGTTGAAAATATTTTCCTTCTTGTAGTTCGTGAGTTGCAACTGCTTGAATACGAGCTAGATCTTTGTAAAGTTAGATTGGATCTTGACCTGTATCTCTTCTCAGTTCTACCAAACCATAGAGTAGAACTAATCTTCTCCAGGTATATATATATATATATTACAAGCTTGGGAACCATAGAGTAGAACTAATCTTCTCCAGGTATATATATATATATATTACTAACTTGGGAACCATAGAGTAGAACTAATCTTCTGCAGGTATATATATTACTAGCTTGGGAACCATAGAGTAGAACTAATCTTCTCCAGGTATTTATATATTACTAGCTTGGGAACCATAGAGTAGAACTAATCTTCTCCAGGTATATAAATATATTACTAGCTTGGGAACCATAGAGTAGAAACTAAGAGGGCCGGGAGAGGGGAACAGCTTTATCTTTAAGCTGTGACTTTCGATCACAATTTGACATTGATTTAACATTTTTTTTGTTTTACTTTTTTTAAATTGGTATTGTCAAGGAAAAATAAAAAGTGGGTTTAGGCTGAAACCTAAACACTTTAGAGTTGATCGAGACCTAAATGAGTTCTATTTGATGTTTCTGTCTCGGGAAATTAATATAAAACTGTGTCAACCTGAAACCTAAACACTTTAGGAGTTGATCGAGACCTAAATGAGTTCTATTTGATGTTTCTGTCTCGGGAAATTAATACAAAACTGTGTCAACGTTATACCAAAACTCACATGAAACATGACAGTTGAGAGACGACTTGAATATCGTCTTTGATCATAGATATCTGTCGAAATAAAACGAAATAACTCATATCTCCAATAATTTTGAAAGCACATTTTGAAATACAAAGGTAAGGACAATTTTATTATTATTGATTATACTTCTAAAATTAGTTTTTGAATGCGGCAAATTATTTTAAAGATCAAAGACGACCTTAAAGTCGTCTTTTAACTGTCATGAATCGTGGGGCACCCTGTATATGAGTTGTGGTATAGGAATCAAAGTTTGAAATAGATCACAATCAGCAAAACAGCTAAGGTACGCTCCCATTATAATTTAAATAAAAAACTTATTAATTTTTAATAGATATAATTAATAATGTAATTGTTGTCTGTATCACATGACAAGAAATTCCACCAATGGCCGTTCAGTATCTGGTAACAAGGCTCAGTCGACTAGATATGTATATATGAGTTTTGGTATAACTTTGACACAGTTTTATATCAATTTCTAGATGACAGGAACATCAGATAGAACTCATTTAGGTCGCGATCAACTCCCAAAGTATTTAGGTTTCAGCCTATACCCCCTTTAATATTTCCTTAACAGTCCCTTTAAAGGGTTCCGATACATTGTGAATCGTAGATTCAAAACAAGTCTTTAAATTTTAAATGGAAAGTTACTTAAAGTAATGTCAACGTTCCTTTTCAATAAAGGATACTGGGAACACTAAGCAGAGATACGGCAGAGAGAAGTGTTCCAACAGAATACCTGGATCCAGGAACACCTTAATTCATTTTACAAAACAAATGTCAAATTAAAAGCAGGAGTATACAAAATTATACTTAAACAGGATTACTCACAAAGGACGAATCAGTCTTTACTCTTCCTGCATTCTTGACTCGTTTTTTCTTTATCATATCATGAAGTTTATCCAGGGGAATGATAGTACTTCATTACTCTATATACTATAACCTCATTGAGTTTATCATATCATGAAGTTTATCCAGGGGAATGATAGTACTTCATTACTCTATATACTATAACCTCATTGAGTTTATCATATCATGAAGTTTATCCAGGGGAATGATAGTACATCATTACTCTATATACTATAACCTCATTGAGTTTATCATATCATGAAGTTTATCCAGGGGAATGATAGTACTTCATTACTCTATATACTATAACCTCATTGAATTTATCTCTTACAAAATTGCAAGCCATGCAGAAACCAAAATTCCAAAATTCCGATCGTTAAATTCCTAAGAATTTCAGGTTGTCAATAAAGTCTCATTATTACTGAGTAACCCTGCACTTATGAAACATTATCCAGACTAATCATATATTTGATTCATTTGTCTCTTTGAGCAGAAATAAGAACTGTTAAAAAATAGAAAGTTTCTAAAAAGTTTACAAGTTTAAACCTGGTGTTTTATTTTTACCCTAAATCTGCGAAAATCATCGTCTTGAAATATAAACCCTAAATTGAAATTTGGCGGCCTAGAATCTAGACCTAATGTCAGAGTTCTTTTTCTCTCACTTTTCTACAAAACAAGGTATTGAAATAATTACATAAAAAAATGTGCTTTTGAAACAGTTCTGGAAATTATACATAAATTATTGAGACCCACAAATTTGTGGCCGAATGTTGCGCCAAAATTTGAATATTTCACAATTATTGTGGCGCCCCGGCAAATTCTTTCATTGAATTGTTCAATTTTTAAAACATTTTATTTAACGTTTTCTTTCCGAACAATTGATTTTTTATCCCCGTAGTTTAGCGTGAGGTTAATGTGTAATCTATTTTAATAAAAAACCCTGTTTTCTATTTTGTCAGAGTACATAAGATCTAATTGTTTAGTTTATCAATGTATCTATTTTTTAGATTTGAAGGATTGGAGTTAACTTGCAGTTCTTCAAGTCCTTGCAGTGCTCATGTTCTTCAGTCTTTACATTCAATTATTACCTCTAGTCATACTCAGGTTATTTTTAATTAATAAATATAGAATTTATGAGAAATAAGTGACACTGAGATGCCCCCGGTTTGCAGGAGACACGTCAAACTACATAGAGTTAAAGGGAGTGACCGGCTACGTAATGTAGTTGAACTGAGTATGCAGTGGAGTTTTGAACGTCGAATTTGCGCTCAAACTCAGGATTTACAGATCTTTAAAAAGTTTAATATGTCTCAAATGAATCCGAAAGAAGTTTTCCACAACACTGCGTACTCAGTTCAGCTATTACGTACCCGGTCACTCCCTTTAATGAAACGTAATATTGAAATCTAAAATATTTTCAAGTACAACTCCTCTCATTGATGAGCTATCAACAACTGCATCCAAAATATCCAAAATTTTCCTCTTTTTTCAATTTTTCAATAATCTCTCATAGGCATAGATTAATTAAAATAACAGATAGGACACTAGATATAGTCTTTTCAAGATTTATGAGTGTTTCGTTTACAATAACCCAGAGGCACTGATCTACGCTGACTACGTGTAGCACCTTTGGGCTTCTGCCTCAGGGTTATTGTCAACGAAACATACAAAAATCTTGAAAAGACGACATCTAGTGTCTTATCTGTTGTTTTAATTAATCTATGCTTACAGGTGACAATTAATTTTTGTCAGAAAATATATTTTTGTTGTATTTCCTTGGATCCGAAAAATGATATCTTGTTAAACAAGGATTTTTATGTTTTCAGACTCCAGTAGTTACAGAACCTTGCCTTTCTAATCTCAGAGTAAAACTATTTTCCAATTCTTCCTTATCAATTGAGGAGTCTTATCATCTCAAGCAATTCATAAGAACCCTTTCAAATCTTCAGGTAGATCTTTAAACTTAAAGGGAGTGATCGCGAAAAATGCAATCGGGTTAAGACTGAATCCTGAAAAAGTCTGATTCGAACGCTATTAATTTAACTGTTTGATTAAAATAACGCGTCTTAGTGAGATTTTATAATGGGCTCTACGCTCTTTGGAATTAATCGTTTTCAATCATTTCTCCTTATAGACGCAACAGAGAAGTACAATTAGTAGCGATCAAACATTTTTTTAGGATTCAACCTAACCGCTTTAATTATTCGCGAACACTCCCTTTCAGAAACTGAAATTTAGGAAATTTGGTTTTGCCTGCATCAAGAGAACCTTGATCTAATTTGATATTGTTTAGAATTTGACTTTGTGGTATGCCGCGGATGATTCTCTATTGCATATTCTAGAGGAACAGTGACAATAGTTTATGAACCTTGAATGATGATTTACTTCAAAAATGTACAACCCTTACAGCTGTTCCTATGTTTCTGCTCTTTTCGAACAGTTTTATTCGATTCTATGATATTCTATTCTGTTTTATGACATTTACCTTATACCGTGAAAAATTTATTTAAAATTCAAGATAACTACCATACATTTTCTTATCTGATCCTCAAGGAGTTTTTCTATTTGCCTATTAAAATGATCAATAAAGTCTTCACATAGACCTTAAAGCTTTTAAAAATTCTGTTTTATTTGTTATGTGAGATTTTATTTTTAAAAGTGAAACTACTCATATTTTATGAAGTACTATTAAAGTATTTAAAGAGATTTCATCAAAGTTTTATTCCGCTTACCATATGCTATCGAAAATGTATTAAAAAATCCAGATATCTAACTTACTTATTGTTATCTGAACTTAAAGGAAACCTGCCCCAGAATCCTTTCCTTGGATCTTTGGAAATCCAGTCAAGTAACAGATGCTGGACTTTTATGCTTTCTTGGCTACCAACATACATCAGAAGACTGTTATAAAAACAAAAGTCAAGTTTTTGGTGAACACAAAACCAATGGCAGATTTATCCAGAAGCAGAATAAGATAAATTGTTGTAATCTACGCCGCGTACTATTAAAAGAAACCAGTGTATCTTCAGCAGGTCTTTTCTCTCTTATTGAGAACTGTTCTGAGCTGGAATATCTGGAGTACTCTAAAGGAATACTAGAGGATGAACTACTACAACTACTCAGTGAGAACTATGCTAGGAAGAAAGCAGTTTATTCTCTTCGAAGTATCTTTATCAATGTGAACAGTATGCCTGCACTATTTAATATTGTAAAATCACTGCCATGCCTAACTAAACTTAGTATTTGGAGCTCGCTCAAAGCCCCGCCAGGATCCTGGCTCCAATCAGATTTTCAGTTCCTAAGCTCCCTTCAACTTGGAGGAATTCAGAACTCTTTTTTCCTTAAGCAGCTCCTCAACCTGGTTGGAAACAAACTGATCTCTCTTGAACTTAATTCTCTTCATTTTCCAGTTAATATTTGTGAAATTGGGGCTGTGTGTTTAAATCTGCAAGAACTAAGACTGTTTAGCTTAAAGGTTTTCTGTACAACGAAAAAGAAACACGTTGATGAGAATCAAACAGAAAATAATTCAGTTGACAAACCTTTAAATATACAGAATACAATAAGAACAATTAAAAACCTTGAAACTTTTAAAAGTTTAGTTAAAGAAGAAACAAATTTTGCCACAATACTTGAGAAAAGCTTAAATTGTGAAGAATTGGTGAGAGCAAATCCATCCTTAAATAAAGAACAGCAGAGCTGTGATGAGGATTCTCTAAAAACTGTTAATTTTGACAAAATCCGCTCACTCCAGTTCTTTCTGCTAGAACATCAGGTTAGCAAGTTAAAGCAGTTCAAAGGACAAAAAATGATATCTTTTGAATGAGATCTTTACAATCAGCGGTTATCAAGTATGTTAATAAGCAATTTTTCCACACACTCTTCTTAATGTTTCAGGAAAAAATGTATTCATTCTTATTTCGTTTTCCCTAGTATTTGAGATCATTTTTCAAAATATATAGTCTTAGACATACTATAGTTTCAGTAGAAGCAAATATTTCCATTTACTGTTTAGTCCAGATATAAGGATTCATATCTCAAATTGGATAATGAGCTAGATAGAAAGATATATGTTACCGGCAAACTATTTCCATTGGTTCAGAATATACACCAAACACATGACTGAACCCTGATTGGATCAGGCGCTAATGGAAGCGCATACAAGGGTGGGCAACGTTCAAGCAATTTAAAGTGTAGATATTTAATGTTGTTTTAGCGAAAATATTTTTATCCGTAGATTGAAAATTCATTAAGTGAAATGGGGTTGTGTACACTGTACACTGCAAAAATACTGTGCTTCATGTTTAATTCTGCACTATTTAAGATTAAAACGTGAGTCTAACAGTCGTGTTCCTATTCCAGAGTTTTCATGGTCTCTCTCTGTATAATCCATGAACCATGCTATAACATTGTATTTTTATTCAGGGGGAAGAAAATGTTCTGGAATACATTCTTAGTCGAGCAACTTCTTTACAGAATATACAGGTTAAATTCATTCTTAGTCGTGCACCTTCTCTACAGAATATACAGGTTAAATACATGTCAAAAGAAATTATTAAAAAAGAATGAAGCAGGTTTAATTGAAATCTACAAATTTCAAATCATTCGATAACTAAAAATATTTATGTAAAAATATATGAAATTTATTAAAAATGAAAAACTCAACATTTTAAAATAAAAGATATTTCACGTCAAATGTAAATGAAAAATATTTTCTAACAAACTAAAACAATTCATTATTCAATAATTTTCAGCTATCAAACTCTGAAATATTTTGTTAACTTAAAAAAATTAGTTGGTTGAAGTAAATCATTATTATTATCATTTTAATTTTAAAGGTGACTGGGAAAGACTCACTAAATCACGACATACTCCACAACATCTTAAAGTTAAACCCGCTCAAAAAACTGAGGTAATATAATTTTTTTATTTTCTTAATGATCATGCGTATAACACAAATCAAAGAGTTTCCAAATAAACGATAAAAATAATTTGACACAAGGCATTACGCAACTTCCAATTTCCTCACTGAATCGATTAAAACTTTGGAATTGAATTTTTTCAATTAATATTTTTTCCAGAAGATTTGTCCTGTCTGTTCCTACACATGAGAACTCTCCTCTTGAACTCTCTACCGAGTCATTAAACCTTCTTCAACAATCCTGTCCTCAACTTCAGTGTATTGGAGATCTAAGGAATTCACAGAACATTTTAAATCTTAAATTCTCGGGTACATATTTGCTCTTCAAAAATCATTATTCCAAAGCAAATTAATAATGTTTGCGCGGAATAAATGTTTTTCTTTGCTGAACTGTTGAAAGGAAATGGTTTTAAGGAAAAAATAAATGAAAAAATAATATTGAGATATGGAGGGAAACTTGCTAGTGAATCACGCACCTCTGACCCTTTAAAGTAAATTCAACCTAAAGTCTGACCGCGTCAACCTAGTTGCACCGGCTAGTCCTATTGAGTATCTGCTTTATTCAACCAATGTCCGGGCGATACAGTACAAACTGGGACAGGAAAGGTTGACCCGGCTTGGAAATTCAAATGTACTACGGCTGCCCGTATAATGTGCAATTTTTCAATTATCCCCTCCCCCCTAAACCTTTGAAGCAGTTAAAAGAAATTGATAAGTTGGTTTTAGATATTTTCCTTGTGTATTCTTTAAACTAATAATCTCATTACGAGATTGTGAATCATCAATCGCACTCTTGAAACAAAGGGCCCAAACTAAAAATTCTTTGACCCTCAATTCCGACTTGAAGGCACTTACTGTAAAAATCAAGTGTGGACACTGGACAACACTAATTTTTACAATATAGTAAAGTTAAATCCGGAACTTCGGATACATCAAATGAATTTATAAAATGTCGTTTTCTAAACTTACTGATAATAAAATGCCGCAGATATTTAGTTTTTTTTATTAATTAATTATATGGAGCTCTTTAAAACTGTTCCAACTATTTTACAAAAAAAACTATAATTCCTCATGCCGGAAAAAAACTCTCCTTGTTGAAATGTTTTCAAAACGACACTAAATTAATTTTTTTGATGGCTCTGAAGTTCTGAGCTAAACTGTATTTAAAACAAATCTTCATGGAAAAGCGTTTTAGAAATGATTTTTTAGAATTTACTTAGGATTCTTTATATTCCAAAATAGAACGGCAAAGGGGACAAAGATGATATAATTTTACATTTCCCTGAATATCAATCAGTTTCCTAAATCATCACGTCAAATTGTCAGAGTTTGGTTTAGAGTAAAATGGCAAAAATAATAAGAAAAATAATAGTATCTGTTGAATTATCAGACACTGGAAAGTGAGTAGATCTGAAAAAGTCAAATTCTCTCTTCAACATCACTTGGTTTAAATCCTTATTAAATGAATTTGATAAAAAATGTTTTATTTTTTACATAAACAAAAATTACTGAACAAAATTCCAGTAAAAAAAAAATTACAACACAAAATCAAATTCAAAATTTACAAAGATGAAAAATAATGAATGAAAAAAAAATATCTTATTCATCTAGTTGAGGAAAATTGAGTTATTAAATTAGACAAAAAAATATAAAAAAATGTCATGTCAGTTTTTACACTCCATTAATTTGCCAAATCACTGGAGTGTGATGGGAAGATCACAGCCTGTATATCCTCCTAGTCCAACAATATGCTGTAGAAGCTCAAACCAGTTCATATCCTAAACCATTGATCATCATATTATTTATATATTTATCATACAGTGCTCGGCGATCACATCAATACAATGAAGACTTTTTATTAATAATGCTTTGATCCAAAGATTGAAACTCTTCATAGACAACTTTAGAAACATGAAAATGTGCCTCTGCTCGTAAATTTTGGAAATATTTTTAATAATTCTTTTTACAAACTTTGTTGTCTTTCAATAGTGTTAATTTACAAATTAATTTCCATAATAATTGAGACGAAAATGTCGGAGTCAAACGGCCACATCACTCAGTGTACATTAATATCTTGGACAAGTGACCACAAAAATAAATAAATACTTTTGATTTAATCAAACTTTTTAAAAATTATTTTTAATTGAATTTTATTCATTAATTTAATATCAACCGAAGTAAAAAGTGTCAACTTGTTTAACAAAATGTGTACATTCCTTTAAAAATTTGATTGATGTGAAAAATATCATAATAAATACGAAGGTTCATGTAAATCTTTGCTATTTTTCAGTAGACAATTATTAAGAAAAAGGTTTTTTTAATGAAGTAAAAATGAAATATCCATGTTTATTATTCTGAAAACTGAGTATTGCCAATTGTGGTTTCTCTACAAAAGTAATTGCGCAGGAAATTAAGATATAGGAATTATCAGAATTATAAATACTATTTAACCTAGGGAAACGACAATAGATTCTATATTAATGTTCGGATAAAGATTTCAAGAGTACCATTGTTAATCGGACATTGCCATCTTTGCATGGAGGGTCATTTAAAATTACGCTTATTCAGTCCCTTTAAATGTGAAACACTTTACCTTGGACAGAACATGCGGATTTCCAATAACAATTAGTAAGGACTGAGCTCTGGTTACTGCAACATTAAGTCTCTGAACCCAAATCGTTTTAAAAAAAATATTATTTCTGCCAGCTTGCAGGGTGACCCAAAAAGAATGAACCTCCAACGATAACTGACGGAGGACGACTTAAAGGTCGTCTTTTATCTTAGAAATAATTTGTGGTAACAGTATATCAACCTACTTTTACATGTATAATTCTTGAAACAATAATAACAAAATCAAAAATTTCGTGTTGAATTCAATTTATCGAATAAAACCAAAATTGTCAAATTCTGAAAAATTATTTTTCGTATCTCCGGTAATATTAAAAGCACAATAAAAGCAGAACACATTTTTGAAATGCCAGGACTAGAGGTATTTTGTGATTATTAACTCTAGATTTATACTTTAAAATGTATTCCATGAGTGCAGTGCTCCAATTTAAAGATCAAAGACGACCTTGTCTTCTTGCTCCTGTCAAGTCTCGTGGGACACTCTGTATAATCAGTATTTTCACTAGTATTGATAGTTGCCTACAGCTTCTTTATTTATTAGCTTGTCGCATTACAAATCCATATTCAAGGCTATATTTATATATATATAAAGTCGTCATTAAAGTATTCTTTATCCTTAACCTGTGCTACGGATCTGTTTAATTTTGAGATGAATCCGGATTCGCTCTGAAACAAAAAATGGATCCTGATCTGGGTCATGACATTAACAAAAGAACTTTCAAATTATTTCCCCTTTTTTCGAATGAATCGGAGATACGGAAATTTTAATAATTTCTTTTTTTAACAGTTTAGATTTAGATTTACGAGCACAATTTTTTTTTACAGTTTTGGGTTTATATTTTTCCCCTTGAATCCGGATCCGTTGATTCACATATTTTGCGGATCCTACACGCTGTTGTAACCCTGTACTTTCAATTGTAAACTTAAAGCAAATACATTTTAAAATGAATTAAAATTAAAAAAAGATTCCTTGGGACTGGCCAGGAACCCTATTCCTTGCTTGTTGTCTGACACCTAAATAAAAATAATTGTAAGTAAAAATCTACCCTGTCAGAAGCACCACTAATTTTATTGAATACAAAATAACAAAGTTTTTCTACAGTGGTAGTCTGCAATTATATCAATACAATAAAGACGACTTTTTTATTGTTTTAATTGTGAACAAGCTTTTAAAGAATAATATTTAAAGAGAAACTTTTTTATTAAAAATATTATGTTTTTATGTTTGTGTAATGTATATCTGTGCTGTTTAAAAGCTTGATATTGATCAAAAATTGAAATCATAAGTCGTCTTAATTGGATTGATATATGCAACGATAATTGTATGTTTTACAATCAAATTTGAAACAAATTTGTCAAGTGGTTCCTGAGTCATGATCGGACATACAAACAGACAAATAGAGATCACTACTTGATAAAATGATATAAAATGGGGTTAATTTTTATTTTTATTATTTATTTCAGTCACAATTATTTCATAAAATACACAATTATTGTGCACTGTGTGCATTTAACAACATGTACAGTTTACCTACATGTAAATAAATAATATATAAATTATTAATAACTAGATGAAAAGATAGAATAATGATTAAAAGTCCAGTTTAACAAATTTTGCTTTGAAGAAAAATGATTTTCCCAGTTATTTTATCTAAATATTTTTATATAAAAAAAGGGTGGTGGGTAACCCTGCATATCCGGCTCTGCCTACAATGTACAATTTTATAAATTTGTGGATTGTGAGGATTTGTTTGTACATTGTACACTGTACAAAATTAATTGTTTTGAGGTGGGAACTCTGTTGTTGTGGATATCGAGATCAGTGCTTTATCTCGATCCTTTGTTAATCTGCAGATTAATATATTCTATATTAGATAAACCGCATGGTAATCGTACCCAATCAGAAGAAAAAAAGAGCTAGCATCAACCCTCAAAATAAAAGTGTTCATATTGGATAATGAGATCAAACAATTGAGATGATTATCCAACACAGAAGTTATCAGCTCTGATTTTTTTTTACTTCAGTGTTAATTATTGCTCTTCATTTTTGCAACTCCTATTTCCTGAGATTCTTGACAACCCATTCCATCCCGTCTCGGACACCCTCCCCAGTAGTTGCAGAGCAGGCCTGTATCTGCCAAGATCTATCCTTTATTGTATGCAATGAAAGACCTTCTGCAATCTGACTGGCCGTGGCAGATCCTACTAAATCCTGTTTGTTTGCGTAGACCATAATAGGAACATTGACTAGTTTCTCCTCAAACAGAAGTTCCTGTAATTCCTGTCCTGTTTCCTCGAATCTCTTCTGATCTGCTGAATCTATGACGTAGATCAGAACATCGGTATTGTCAAAGTAGTTTCTCCAGTAGGGTCTAATCTTCCTTTGTCCACCAATATCCCAGACGTTGAGCTTGAACCCCTCGGTTTGAACAGATTTAATGTTGAACCCTTGGGTCGGAGTAATAGTGGAGATATCTTCACTCGCCAGGGTTTTCAGAATCGTTGTTTTTCCCGCATTATCTAATCCTAGCAGTAGGATTCGAAGTTCTCTATCAGGAGAACTCTTCAGCTTTCTCAGAATTGATAGAAGTCCCATTTTTCTTTAAACTTTGCTTCTCACTCCGTCAGTTTTTATAAATCTTGAAGTATGAAGGCAAGGGACCGGAGTAGGATTGATTAAAATGCAGGGAAAGTACCAGTATCCAGGTAGGACATAAACCATGCTTTCTCGTCCTACTACTCCACAGACCGGAGCTAAACCCAACCCTGCCGTCCGGGAAAAGGGAGGGGGTTTAATATTCTAATCAATAGACACTTTCTACAATTCACAATTATGATTATCAATATTGTATATTCATACGAATTTAAGGAAAGAATTTACTTGTGCAGCGTAATTATTTGCGTGAAATATATATCAATGGATTTTAGCAAAATCAGACTTTTTTTACTTAAAAAGGCGAAGTAGATGAAATAAGAGGAAACCATAAATGCTTTAAAATCCTTTTTCTGGGTTATAATCGGACATACAAACAAACAAACAAACAAACAAATAAACAAACACCATAACATACAAACAGACAAATAACCAGATTAAAGGAGATTACTACAGAACCAGGAAACGACATTAATGCATAATTAAGTGTATTTTATGTTGCTAAACAGCAAATATTTTTTTTCTAACTTTATTGGACTATTTAAATACATTACTTGAATCTAAAAGTCGCATTCCTATTCCAGAGTTTTCTGGTTCTGAATGCACTCATTATGAATATAGATATTTTCCTTGTATTTTCCGAACGCTGTGTTTAAAATATCCCATGATAAATCAATAATCAAAATTTGTTTTTTGAGACAAACATACTTCATAATGATATTTATTTATTTATTGATTTAAATCTAACTAAACCTGATGTTCAGTTCCACTCCGTGTGGTGGTAAGAAGTATGACGGGCTTCTCTTGACCTGAAAAAAATCAATTGAAAACATCATCTTTGAGGTTGAAAATACATCAAAATATCATTGTCTTGATGATGAGTCATTACACAATACACATGACATGACACATGTACCATGCATGAACAATAACACTCATACACCCCTTACACACAGAAAGAATACATGTAAATTTGGGAGGGTCGATTTCATAACCAAGTTTAGGGCTCTGCAACTATACATTCAAAGAATTTGACAAAAGAATTATCAATTTTTTTTTAAAAATTGCATGCTGAGAAATGTTAAGAAATATTATTTACTTAGTATGGACAGAAAATAAATTCTTAAAACAGATTTGGGTATCAAAAATCGCTGAATACTGTGCACACTTTTCTTTTTTATATTTAATAAATTGTTTGATGTATGGCCGAATACAAGGTTTTGTTGGGCTCTGTACCAAATCATTACAAATTTTATTTTTTATTTGTAAACTATATGTTAACATTCCTAAATTCAGTATAAAAAAATGAAAGATATGTTTTGAACATTTTAGCTCTTAATTCTGTCTGTTTGATTTTTTTTCTTCTTAAAAAGCTCTCAGCTCGCCAGTTTTTTAAATTTTATTTTGATGATTTGTTTCGGAAGGTACTTTTAAGCTATAAGAGTGGGTGGGGGGAGTAAAAAATCGACCCATCCATTCAAGATAATTACCATCATGCGCTTGATACTATAGTCGTCGTCGTATATGTCAGTACAATCAAGACGACTTTATATAGTCGTCGTCGTATATGTCAGTACAATGAAGACGACTTCATCTTTTATTTTGATTTCTACAAAGCTTTCAAACTTGATATAAACGCCAACTACTGAACTTTTCGGTTTTACGAATATTAGATTTTACAAACCTTGGAACTCTTCAACGCTTCCAATTCTGATCCCGTCTATGTTAAACACTTTCAGCATCTCTCTATATCAATATCAAACAAAATCTAGGGGTCTCCGATGATAAACTGGGGGTCTCCAATGAAAATCAGGGGTCTCTGATGAGATGCAGTGAGGGTTCCAATAGTTTTCAATGATAGAGATTTCTTCCCTGACGCGAAATTTAGAAACTGACAATTTTGAAGTCATCTCATTTTTATTGACAACAAAGTTTTCTCTTTTCTAGAAATATTAGAAAAAATTGACCAATTTGTTGTTGTTTGAAGTTTTCCTTATTTTCTGAGTTTGCTTCCTGTATGGAGATATTATACCAATATCATCCTTCTCCACTCCTTCTATAAGCAGATTTTGAGTGTAAACTGCAACCTGCCACACCTCCTAAATATAATTAAATATAACTTCAAACTAATGTTTAACTTCTTCTATAAGGAGAGTTTGAGTGTAAACTGCAACCTGCCACACCTCCTAAATATATTTAAATATAACTTCAAACTAATTTTCCACAAATTCTAGAAGAACCTGACAAACTTATTGTTTCTATTTAAAACATAGTTTTTAACTACATCTCATGATCTGAACTCCTGCTAGGAATTTTTTGGTATAAACTGCAACATGCAAAACTTATTGTATATATAATTATATAAAAGCTACTCTACTCTACTCCTGCTGAGTGTAAACTGCAACCTGCCAAACTTCCAATACATATTTTACTAGCTGAAGGGCGCGGCGTTGCCAGTTGAATTTTTTTTTGCAAACTGCAAACCACCAAACTTCCATTATATATTTAAATAAAAGCTTGAACCCTACTTTACTTCTGCTTATAAAGCTTCTGGATGTAAACTGCAACCTGCCAAAGTACCATTATATATTTGAATAAAAGCTTTAACCCTTCTCTCGCACTACTGATAGGAGAAGATTCTGGGTGTAAACGCTTCTCATTGGCAAAATCTCAAACGTCGAGTTTTAGGAAATAAGGTGAAACAGATTTAAAAGAATTTGAGAATCTTTAAGGGCTTAGAAACAGTTAAAATCATATCAGGGGGAGGGATACTATCAAGTCCTAAGAACATATCTTTGTTTTGCAATTTGTTCTTTAGACTTTACCTGTGGATTAAACCAAGATGGAGAATCAGGTTCTTGTCTATTGTCTCCTTTCACTCCATGGAATATGACCGGATGTCCTCAAAATAGAGCCATAAATATCAGGCTGAAAGGGACTGTAAGCGTAATTTCAAGTGACCCACCATGTAAAGATGACAATGCCCGATTCACAAGGATAACCGTAAAAGGTCTGATCAAGTATGAACTAGATATCAATGTTTATGTTTTTGAAAATTAATTCTTTTCATTTGTGGATTTTCTACGAAAGTGACTTCCGCATTACTACTGCAGGAAAGGGTTTATGAGTTTTGAAATCTAAAATCTTTTAAAACAAGAAAAACGACAAAATCTTTCATTTTATTGGTTTCAATGGTACCATTTTAAATCGGGCATTGCCATTTTGAATGGCGCTCTTTAAATAATTACTAATTTTTTGAGTAAAATTTTTGATCTTGTATAAAATGGCAAATATTCCATTGCAAAGATTTTTATATAAATATATATTCAGGGTGGCCAAAACTTTTTNTTAAGTTCATAAAATTCTATACCCACTCAATTAAGTTCATAAAATTCTATACCCACTCAATTAAGTTCATAAAAAAGTTTTAAAAAGGACAATCCTCTAAAAACAATATTTGAAGGGTACTCTTTAATATTACTAAGCCATATATCAAATTATGGGTTAAATCCCTTTAAATATTAAAGAGACTTCCCTCCAATTATAACTTTAATCCCACCTTTACTTGGCAGAAAATTGAAGTTAATAAACTTGTTGATCTTGGTTTCAGCCCCACAAGGAATCAACTCATTTTCATAAAAAAGTCTGGAGGGAACCAAGAGGATATCAGGATGAGACCTAAATTACAAAACAGTAACGTGACAAAGAAAAATTCTTTTAGGTTTACTAATATGTATAAATATCTATTTATCCTGGAGGGGGAGGTGCAGAAGAATTAACAAACATTTTAATTAAAGTCTAATTTAGGCTTTAGCGCAAAAACTTAAAAATTGTTTAAATTTTAATTACAAAAGTTACAAAATTACATTATAAATAATTTCTCCATTAACCTGTAGTTTCTGACGAGTTTAGTGACTAGAAGAGGATCATATCCACCGTGGTCTCGGAACCTCTCTCTGTCTGGTAGATAAACTGGCAGCAAACTAGAAACAGAAATGTAAATGTGTTCCTGTTGTTCCTAGTGTTTACACAATTTCATCACAACTTTAGACATCAAAACAAAATATTTCGACACTTGTCTATATTTTTTAATCAATTTGATTCGGCATTCGCATTAAAAATTATTTATATGTTTTTTTTTCAAAGAAATAATGATTGTTTGATTATTTGAGAAAGACGACATTTGTAAGAAAAAACTTTTTTTGCGTTTACCATAGATTAATTAAAATAACAGATAGGACAGTAGATGCAGCCTTTTCAAGATTTAGAAATATTTCGTTTATAAAAACCCTGAGGCAGAAGTCCTAAGTAGTAATGCATAGTTGGCGTAGAACAGGATCTCTTTAGAACTACAAGATGGTTGCTACTATTTATTCAGGGGTAAAGATTTAAGGGGTCGAATTTTCAAAGATTTCGGGGTTAAATAAAAAAGGAGAATTATTACCAAAAAAAAAAACCATTTAAAGAGTCTGTTTCAGAACGACACCCTTAAAAGCTTTGTCTGATCAAGAATGAATAAGATATCCATCATTTCTCTTTAAAATATTGGTTAATTTGAATTGTGGTTTATCTAATAGTTACTTGCGGATTTCAGCCGAAGAAACAAGGAAGGAAATTGTGAGAATTAAGTAATTTTCAAGATAGAAAAGGACTCTATCTTCCATCAGATAAAGGTTTAAAGGTAATCGATGTGAATCTGGTTAAAGGGTAACATGAGATCACAACGACGGTCCTCCCTTTATTATCATCATTTTACCGAAATTATTCTTAATACACTGAACTTATTCGATTAATTCCTACCTTAACCTTTCCAGCAGGGATAGTTCTAGTCCATAAAGAGCTGCAATAGGAGATTGTATAACAGGCCCAAGCTGCTGGGGATCACCAGCTAGCACAATCTGACCTGTCTCACGATGAACCAAACCTATTATATTGATAAGGTTTAGATGCAGATAGACAGTTATTATTGTCTATAGATGACATAATATGCTTCTGGTACCACTGACAAGAACAATCTAAACCGTCTCACGATAAACGATGATTAAGTTTTTTGATTATTATTGTCTAGATGACATAATATGCTACCACTGATCCGTCTTATGATAAAATTAATTAAGTTTAGATGCAATAGACAGTTATTATTATCTAGATGGCATAAAACACTACTGAGGAACACTGGTCCGAACAATCTGACCCGTCTCACAATAAATCATATATATATATATAGAATGCATATATGATCAAGCCTTTGTCATTTGATGATAGTATATGTAAAAATAATATAACCTTATCAAAATTATTCTCTACTTTTAAACCCATTGTAGGTTCTTTATTCTTCAATTTAAATGTTTGCATTAATCACTTAATAAGAGTGATTCGCTCTCCGTAATTGATCATCAAAACCTGATTGGCGGATTTGTATGTGTAAAAAAAGCTTGGAGGTATATAAGACAATAATTTCGCGCATTAGTTCATATTATTTTTTTAACTATTTCAAATGAAAATATGCACTAAATTATTCGGTGACTGTACGGGCATAAAAATTAAGTAGTTGCCCTAAAAACTAAAATTTACTTGGATTATTTTTACATATTTTTCGGAAAACATTACCCAATGGAACTAGACATTCAGGTTCTGTCATGTGACCAGCTTCGTCAACAAATACATGAGAGTAGTGACCGTGCTTTAGTTTCAGCTTGTAAATACTTCCGACAGTGCCACATGTACTGAGGATATCACATCCATTTGAACATAAGAAAAACATGTCGGAAATAAGTAAAGGTACAATTGCAAGTACTACCAAGTCAAGGGATTGTGAACTACTTAATAACCTAGGCTAAATCTGATAAAAGAGCGTTGGTAAGTTTAAGTGACCCTCCATAAAAAGATGGCCATGCCCGATTTACAACTATATCTTTAAAACCTTTCTCTCATCAGTAATGTGGAACAAATTTCTAGGTCTGGTAGTGGTAATTCATATATGAATTACTAAATCGGACATGAAGGATCATTTAAATTGACGCTAACTTCATCAAACCAAACCATAAAAAACATTAAATTAATACAAATATTTTGGTTTTTAAATATTCGTTGTGTCTGTGTATCCCTGACGAGTATTTTGTGCTTTGAGGATTGTAACAAGCTCTCATCTTCATCATTCTTCAAGCAGTAAGGCAAAAGTAATTCAGGGATAGAATCCTGAAAAGAAAACTAAAGTGAAAATTAATATTTTAACCATTTTATTTTAGTTGAGAATTGGACTTTTCCCGGGATTTTTTTTTGGAGACACCAGCACAAAAGTCAGTTTCAGTCACTTCTAAATTTCCCTTCTGCCCCCCCTTGAAGCTTAAAAAAATCAAAAATAATTTTTTTTAGAACCATCAAAGTTTCTAATTTGAATTTTTATTTGACAATTAAATCTTTTATACAATATTGTTATCCTAAAAATTCATTCTACAAGGTTTGAGAAAAATGTAAAAAAGCATTTCCATAAAAACAAACCTGAGATCGTTGAAATGAGTTTAACCTTGCCAGATCTCCAACCTGGACTTTGCCAGACCTTTAAAAATAAGTCTTACAATTTATTTATTTGTTTTTTTTGTTCAGAATATGCAAAATAATACAAACGGCATCTATCAATTTAGAAAAACCAAAATCCTGACTAATTTTCTAAATGTTTATTTAAGAAGAATGCGTGTAAAACAATTACCCCATACAATTAAATTTCAAGCAACACAAGTTAATCAATAATCATTAATCACCAGCAGAGAATATCAAAATCTAGAACTCTGAAAAAGCAAAAATTAGGTTTCCCAAGTTCCAGGCGATTATAGTAATGAATTATTTGCAAATAAATGAACTAGGTATAAAGCTACAAATAAAATAAGAATAAAGTATGAACAGTTGTCTGTGAAAACTCTGAGTTTACCTGATAATGCGTTCAGCAACTAGATCAGCTGCACTGTTAGATGGTGTTGCTACCAGTATCCTAACATCTGACCGCATAGTGAACAGCTGAAGGTCAGCATATATATTTACATGAGAAAACTCACATTGAGCTCAGAATTTTACTAAACTTTAATGTGACAAATCATTAAAAATATATTCATTGACTTATTTAAGAGACAGCTTTTATTTGCACAACCTTGCATTTGAATCGAGACAAAAGAACTGTGTTAGTGTAAAAAACTCGAAGTTTTTTCCAATTAGTATTTCTTTGATATTTAATACTTATATTATTTGATCTAACAAGGTTTATTGTTTGAAATATCTAAGGCCTAATCTAAACTTTCCTTACATTTTTTTAGGAGACAATAAAAGATTATGTTTAAAATATATGCCGAAGCAAAACAATACCTGTAGGACAGCCTCGACCAGAGTAACTGTTTTCCCAGTGCCTGGAGGTCCATAGATAATATAGGGAAGAGGTCTACCCTCTCCAGTTAGTATCCTTAATACAGCGCTACGCTGCTCCGGGTTTAAACTTGGGTTGATCCAACTCAGTTTCAAAATCCCTGGTTCTAGAAAGTAGAGAAGATGAGATGACTATTTACAATTTTGCAAATATTCTTGCTTTTAAAACTTAGATTCATATCTAAAAAAGTTAAAATTCTTATATTTGGCTGAAAGGCAAAGTACACCAGCCTTTTCTTTAGAGCGAATTACTTGGGAAGATACATTAGACTAAAGTAAAAGTAAAAGTATAAAAACAATATGTTGGTGTTCCCTCAAATTCTTTGCGCATTAACATTTAACAATTGATATTAACAGTTTGTCCCAAAATCTAGTTTTAGTTTCGCATCTATGTTCAATGTTGTCTTAATAATAATCATGATAATGTTAGCTTTGCAGTTAACTTTTAAAATTCCTGAGAAGTGGAGGATAAGTAATTATCCTCCCTGGAAATAAAAAAGTAGGGAATTTAAGGTTGGTTATTTCGTTGAACAGGAGATTAAATTAATTTAACATCTCGTGAAAATCCGCGAAACATCTGTGAAAAATTCTCAAACCATTCATACTGATGATTGCATAAAAGCATGAAACAATTTGTTTATGAATAAAATGTTATAAGAAGATTGTTGCGTATATATATATATATGTAATTGTATATCTATATGTATAAATATAAAGATCTTAGCGTAAATAATAAGAGTTTAACTTTCAGTTATACTCTTCGTATTGTTTTCTAAACATTACGTAGCTATAGTCTTTAATCAGACAATCTTATGGAATAGTTTGCGTATAAGCATAATCAAGGATAGATACTCTTATAGTTGGACATTATAGTTAACCTAAACATTCAGATTTACATCACTCTAAAAATTAGACATTTTTTTATTATAAAAAATATATTTAAGCTTCATTTCTAGATACAAATCAATAAATGTGGTAATGAACAGATTTACTAATTAGCATGATGCAAGGCCCTCAACTTATTCTGAGTTGGTTGAGCTCTCTAGTCCTTATTTCATTACCCAATGATCAGGGTTTGAGGAGCAGTAGTTAGCGTGTTTATTAATATTAAAAAACTAAAATAGGATTCATGGTTCAAGCCCCGCCAACTGCAAAATCAAAAACTGATGAATTGAACCATACATATTATATATATACCTGAACCCTGTTTAGGATAGTATGCAGGGATACTGGAGGATACTCTATTGTATTTAAACTGGAATGGAAGTGACGGGATGAAAGTAAAAGAGTCATCTATCTTCTCAGTTCTGGATTAGAATAATAAAATTACATATATGTATGCAAATTGCTCTATGTAATAAACAATGAACATGTATAAGTCACACTCACAATCAATATAACAATCGTTCACAAACTACACCGAAAATATGTTTTTCAAAAATTGATTCAGTCTTAAGCATTTCTATCCGTTTTTTTCTTAGGCTATGGTAGGATAAAAATAGTGACATAACATAAGTATGTTACCTGATTTTGTTAACATTCGGGATGACCCAAATCTTTGAGTGATCAGAACCCTTTTTCTTAGATTGTTCATAACTTTCTTTCTCTTCTTTTTTATATGTGCTACTCTTCTTCTTTTCCCCTGCTGTTCTCTTCACTTTCTCTACTTTCTTAGTCGCTTTTGTACTCATAACTTCTTTCTTCTCAAATTTACTTTCTTCTGTTTTAAAATCTTCTTTCTTCCCCACCTTTTCTTCTTTCTCAGTTTTAACTGCAGTGTCCTCTTTCTTCTTTACTTTCTCTTCACCCTCTGTATCTTCTGTAGTGATATCATCTTTCTTCTCTACTACTTTCTTGTTTCCCTCTGTTTGTTCTCCAGTGAAACCTTCTTTCTTCTCTACCTTCTCTTCACCTTCTGTTTCTTCTGTACTCAAATTATCTTTCTTCTCAACCTTCTCTTTTTCTTCTGCTGATTTTGCAGTGATATCTCCTTTCTTGCCTTTCTCATTCCCTTTGTTGTCCTTGTCTTCTTCCTTCAGATTTATTTCTGTCTCCTCCTCTCCCTCCATTAGGACAGAAAGGTCTTGCTTCTCCTCTCCCTCCACTAGAACAGGAAGGTATTGCTTCTTCTCTCCCTCCACTAGAACAGGAAGGTATTGCTTCTCCTCTCCCTCAACTAGAACAGGAAGGTCTTGCTTCTCCTCTCCCTCCACTAGAACAGGCAGATCTTGCTTCACCTTTTCCTCCACTCGTAAAGGCAGGTCTTGCTTCTCCTCTCCCTCTACTAGGAAAGGGAGGTCTTGTTTCTTCTCTCCCTCCACTAGAATAGGCAGGTCTTGCTTCTCCTCTCCCTCTACTAGGACAGGCATGTCTTGCTTCTGCTTGCGTAGGATATTTAGCTTTTGTAAGAACCTTGCCTTAGAGCTTAGAACTTTTATCTCTGAACTCTTACCTAGATCAAAATATATTAAAACAAGAGCCAACGTTTTCAAATGATAAAACTGAGGTAAAGGAGTAGAAATCTCTATATCTTTTCAACCCTAAGTCGGAGACCTTAGATTTTTCAAACTATAAATTCTATTATATTAAATTATCTAAGTATTAAGGTTCATTTAGCAAAAATGAAAGGATTAGAAAATTTGAGTTTGTGGCAAAGACGCTGTTTTTTTAACTTACAAAAACTTACGAATTAAATTAAAAAGAATTTGTAATTGAAATGGAGATTTTTACTATTTGAAAACGTTTTAGAGCATTTCTGATATANTGTCTTACTTGACACGGGTTATTTAAGTCATGTTTTTAAATTATTAACTTCGCTACGGATTTTGTGCTGTCTTTTGACTCTAAAAATATACTTTCGGAGTAAATTTATCATGCCCAATACAAATTAGATAATCTTTACTTATTCTTTAGCTGCATTTCTAATAAAAAGCTAGTTGAAAGCAAAGATGACTTTCATCCACCTTAAACCGAATTTGACTTTGAAAACTTGTACCTTTAACTTGACTACTACTACGAATGGAAGATTCGGAACTGCTGGTGTTTTCAACAATAAACTCAACCTGACAAATATATTTTTAGGAAAAAAGTAAATAACGTTTAATTGTTCCCTTGAAGGTGAAGGGTGCGCAGTGAAAACTTTATACTGATCCAACTGTTGCAAGCTCTGACGATAAAATCTAAGAGAATTTTGCTAATGCTCTGAGCTAAAAACAAGGGCTCCATAGGTCTAATATGTACATGTCTAGTGCTACAAAAAATTATGAGTTAGATAGTGAGGTAAAATTAGAAATCAAAGTATTGCAGCACTTCAGAGTCGACCCAGTCTTTAAAATTGACGGAACTTTTAATGGCATTGAGGAGCTATGTGCGTGCGCGGAAGTTCAAGTTCTATTTTAAAGGAAAATAGTGCGGTGTGCCTCAAAGTTGGAAAAACTCTAGGAGTGGGAATAAATCTAAGAGTAATGGTTGTTAACTGTCTCGTCACTAAAACTCAAAACAAAGCATTGGGTCCTACCCAGCCCATTCACCCTGCTCAAGAAAACAGAGCCTTGTTTACAATCTCTGTTATTGTTTTAAATAAACCCCGCTCCTGAGCATCAGCTAATACGTCACAAAAAGGTTGAAACATATTCAGGAGTTATACCACAGTTTAGAAGTCCCTGAGTCCAAGGTTATCAACAAAGGATGAGACTTCAAAGAAGACTGTAGTGAATTTATACTATCTGTTTAGTTATCTTCATGATTCCCTGCAACTGTAAACTTGGTTCTTTCTTGTCAAATCATTAAATAAACTATTCAAATACTATATTTATGGCATATTTATTTTAAACCCGGGATCTTCATATTTTAAGAGTTTCCGGTCGTCTTTGTAATCTCATACTATGTGGTTAACCCCGTATCTATCAAGATTGAAGACGATTTTTGCGTCGTCTCTCAATTGCCAAGTTATAATTTTTCACCTTTCTATAAATATTTACGACTAATTTACATGGAAAGTTAAGGATACTTTAGTTAGTCGAGGGAACCGGTTACGTGAATTTGAATTTCCCAAGAAAGAAGTTGTTCACAATTTTGTTGTCTTTAATGTTGAAAATGCGCGAATGTTTTTTCACGAATCTTTGGTCGGTAATGTTGGTCGAAAGGCAAAAAATATTCCACGGTTTATTTCAAGGACTATTAATTTCTCTGTACCTGAGGAGTTTTCATGATGACTGTATGCGGGAAGAGAATATTGAATCCAAGATTCCGATCTGCAGACTCAATACATTGGTGCTGCCGACGATATTGACCCCTAGCGTAAAACAAAGGAACTTTAAAGGGAGTGTCCGAGAAAATAGAATTGAGGGTATGGGATGAATTGTTTTAACATCAATGATGGGAAATATCTTTTTTTCCAATACAATCTTTACCAAAAGAATGAAATTTTTCAGAATCCAGAAATAGAAAATGAAATATTTAGATTTATTACATCTTTTCATACTTTCCCGTCATCCAACCAGGGGTGATATATATTTCAGAATTATGAAAATGATTTTTGATGATTTTGGGAAAAAAAAATGAAAAATGGGACAACAAAAGGCAAGTTTTATTCTTTCTTTCAGATACTTTTCCCCCAAAAATTCATTTTTTATTTTCTAAATTTTAGCGAAAAAAAACCTAAACATTTTTTGCCCCCCCCCCCCCCGCGTAAAAATACATAACTGGGAATTTTTTTCATAAGGGGTGGGGGTATAAAATCCCTGCATCCAACCTGTTCATCTTGAAGGTAACGTTGTATAGTTCTCCGTCATATCTTCTTTGGAAGTTTTCATCGAACCTTAGAAGTAGTTCAGTACTTCTCACCTCTTCTATACAACCCTCGTACACAGGCATATTAGGATCCTTGCAATATTATATTTGATTTTTTACAATTTTTTAGAATTTTAATTGATCATTAGTTAAATAATTTAATTAATATTACCTTTATATCGGAGAGTAGGACGGAATCCCCCAGACACAAGCTCGGTCTCCTCTCCTTTAATCCAGGCACTGTAAGTGTAAGGAAAGCTCCATGACGAACCAAGAAAACCTAGAAAATTTAGCGGTTTTTGAAACCTTAACTGTAAACGAAACTCGGCCGTCGGAAGCTTTCGTATTAGCGAACCAGGGATATATGTTTTCTTGAAAATTAATTTTAGTTCATCCACCCCTTTAATGAAAAATATTTCTTTTCCACAGATGTTAGGTATGCTAATGTTTTATTTGTTACGTTTAGTAAAACAAATAATATTTAGTGGGAAAAGAATGGATTTTTAGGCATAAAGTGTAGAGTGTATTTCCCCCAGACATTTAAAAAATCCCCCCCCCTAAAAATATATACAACCCGGACAAGTTAGATCGGTTCACCGACAAAGAGTCAAACGACACTGGGTCAAACGACAAAGGGTCAAAAGCGCGACAAAGGGTAAAACGACATGGTCAAAAAATGCGACAAAGGAGCAATTTTTTTTTTTAATTTTGACATCTGTTACAGTTAGTATTTATTTATTATTATTTAGGGTTAGGTTAAGTTAAGACACTTTCTGGACCGAGCGCTGCGGCCACGGGTTAGGTTAGTTAAGACACTTTCTGGGCCGAGCGCTGCGGCCACATGGTCAATTATATCCATGTCTAACAAGATCCATGTACAAAATTGATAGGAGGGTTGCGAGTTTCCTATGATTCAAATCAAAAAATATTTTTATCATTTTGACCTTTGGTCGTTTGACCCTTTGTCGCACTTTTGACCCTGTGTCGTTTGACCTCTTGTCGGTGAATCTCGTTTAAGATCTAACTCCTTGAATATCTAATACCTAACCAATCTTCGAAAAAATATTTCTTACAAAACATACTTTTGAGAAGTACACAAGCTTACCTGTTCCAGACTGTACTGTGCTAGCTCTAATGTAGCAGCCACTTCCTCTATGTACAGTAGTGCTTTCAGTTTACTAAACAATAATATAATTACACGGAACAGTAAACATTCTACGAAGGAAATGAGTTTTTGCCAAAAACTCGAATTTTTAATCCTAAAATCGTTGAAACCCAGTACTGTTAACTTGATATTTCAAATTATAAATTCTGTTAGATTAAATTAGTCTAAGTTTGAGATATCAAAGATTTACACCACCAGGGTGCAAAGATATAGGGATAAGAAAATTTGAGTTTGTGGCAAAGTAGATTAAATATCGAGTTAAAACTATGGGTTTGCTTTATAGATAGAAGATATCTGCAAATATAAAGTAAAACTTCAATCTTAAAATGCGATGTAAATGTAAAAAAGAAAGACATGAATTATTTAATTAATCTTCAAGAAAACTTTAAAAGCTGCAACTGCTAATTATTACAAACACCAAAACATAACAGAAAAGATTTTTTTTTGAAAATTGAATAAACCGTTCTTTCCATAAGACTTAAGTTTGGAACATCTTTATGAATCTGTATTCATTGAATTTGATTTTTTATTTAATAGGAGATTAATAATTTAATTAGTTTAAAAATTTAAATGTTTTACAGAATCAGATGACAGAAAAAACACATATTCCACTGTGGTTGTTGTTGCCCGGAAATTAAGTCAAGTCACTTCTACTGTTATTTCTTCCACTTCTAAACCAAGATGAAATGCAGCTTCTCTTGGTTGCGTCCAAAGGATTTAGGGAGTTAAAATTGTCGGTTTTTCTGTACAGTTAAAGAGGTGTTGGGTATTATGTAAGCTTCCTTGGCAATTTGAGCATGAACATATATTCCACTGATTCTCTTACCTGTCGTAATTTTCCTGGTTCAGTTTGATCAACAGGGTTGGATAAATGCAAACTACTTCTTCAGAGTAATCTGATTCTTCAGCTTTCTCAAACAGGTACAGAGGAACAGGATATCCACCCAACCTTTATAAATAACAGAATTATCAAACTATTCAGCTTTCTCAAACAGGTAGAGGACAGGATATCCAGTGAACCTTTATAAATAACAGAATAATCAAAATATTCAGCTTTCTCAAACAGGTAGAAAGGAGCAGGATATCCACCCAACCTTTATTTATCAAACTATTCAGCTTTCTCAAACAGGTAGAGAGGAGCAGGATATCCACCCAACCTTTATTTATCAAACTATTCAGCTTTCTCAAACAGGTAGAGAGGAGCAGGATATCCACCCAACCTTTATTTATCAAACTATTCAGCTTTCTCAAACAGGTAGAGAGGAGCAGGATATCCACCCAACCTTTATAAATAACAGAATAATCAAACTATTTAGCTTTCTCAAACAGGTAGAGACGATATCCTCCCAACCTTTATAAATAATATATTATTCAAACTAGTTAGGTTTCTCAAACAGGTGGAGGACAGATATCCACCCAACCATTAAGAAAAACCAGAATAATCATAATATCCAGCGTTCTCAACCATGTAGAGAGGAAAAGACATTGATAAAAAAGCAAAATTTTGCAACTTTCATTTAAAAAAAACCTTTTTTACTTGACGCTTTTTGCTCTCCAACCAATTATTTATTAGTATTACTTTAAACACCTGGAACAACATACTTTACACTTGTTCTCCATCTTTCTAAATTCTGTACGCAAATCAATCTCAAAAAGGAGCAATATTTTGACAAATATTGCAGTTCCCAAATCATTTCATCTAGATTCTAATGTTTGGGGAAAAACCTCTATTTTATATTGTAAATCCTGTAACTTTTCTGTTTTGAACAAAAGTTCTAATTTAAAAAAAAAAAACCTAAATCTAAATTTGTTTTCTTCCCAAATTTTCTTGAAAACCGTGAAATGTACCTGTTACTAATATAATCAGGTGGTTGATCTCTCTTCCTCTTGTTCCCCTTAATCACCCAGTTGTCCTGGGTTTCAACCCTGATTATGGTTGAGGTCCCAGAAGTGAAGTCTGAGCTGCCAGAGTTCTTAAATATTCTTTCCAACCTGTCACTCACAACATTAGCACATAGGATGCGTCCTAGATGTTTCAGAATAAATATCAATATATTTTAGAATAAATATCACGTCCTGAATTATTAAGAATAAATATCACGCCCTGGATATTTCAAAATAAATATCACGTCTTGCATAATTGAGAATACATATCACGTCCTGGGTAATTCAGAATAAATAACAAGCCTTGGATATTTCAGAATACAAATCACGTCTTCGATAATTCAGAATACAAATAACGTCCTAGATAATTAAGAATACATATCACGTCCTGGATAATTAAGAATAAATATCACGTCTTGGATAATCAAGAATAAATATCACGCCATGGATAATTAAGATTAAATAGCACGCCCTGAATAATTAAGAATACATATCACACCCTGGACAATTACTAATAAATATCACGCCCCGGATAATTAATAATACATATCACGCCCTTGATAATTAAGAATAAATATCAAGCCCTTATTATTAAGAATAAATATCAAGCCTTGGATGTTTAAGAATAAATATCACATCATGGTCGTTAAAGAATAAACATGACGTCATAATTGTTTAAGAATAAATATGACGTCATGGATGTTTAAGAATAAATATCACGTCATGAATGTTTAAGATTAAATATGACGTCCTGGATGTTTAAGAATAAATATGACGTCATGGATGTTTAAGAATAAATATGACGTCATGGATGTTTAAGAATAAATATGACGTCATGGATGTTTATGAATAAATATCACGTCCTGGATGTTTAAGAATAAATATCAAAGTATTTTTGGGGGGCCATGGACAAAATACCAATAAAAAATCATTATTGATTGCCAAAATAGTTATCAAGGGTGAATAATTAGCTAAGAANAACTGGCAAGTTCTCCCAACCTCCACTTTTTAACATAATTTTTTTCATCATTCATTTTTAACAATGTTGTGATAAAATCTCTTAGAAATTCTCTACAAAGTGGAAAATTTAAGTTTAATGATTTTCAACCAAATGTACAAATAAGTTTACAACTAACCAGCCTTTCCAACTTGATATATCTCTCTTAATTAGAATGAAATACCTATGTTGAAGTGTTTAAAGTTGAACACAACCAATTGATCATGCTTCCCAATATTTCCTGGTCTTAACTTGAACCTGATTTCTAAATAGATACATATAAATAAACCAAATTGCTTTAAAACAAGACTTGTAAGCTTCATCCAACCAGACTAAAGTGTCCAGAAATCAAAACAGCTTGGCCAGGCTAAAATTAATGCAAATATGTGAAAGAAATAAAACTCTTTCTCAAATACTATAGAAAACTAAATGAGAAAAGAGTATTTAGGCGAAATTAAAATCCTCATTCCTTGATCAACCGTGATTATTGATTATTTTAAAATATTAAAAATTACTTGAAACAATTTGGAAAATCAAGTAAAAAACTGTGATTATTATAAATTACCTGACACTTCTCTAGCGGCAATAATTGAGTCTCCTGACCACGTGATCTGATTTCCTGGTATTCCAGTTCCACTCTTACTATTCACCTGTCCAGGAAACCTTTTAAAAGTTTAAATAAATAGCATACAGAAAATATTATAATTCAATTTTGTATTTAAATCTCTCATTCAAAGATATCTGGAAGTCACCCCTTACTTAAAATCCTTACTTAATTATCTTGCGATTAATTTTCTGTTTATCTTAAACTGTATCTTTCAATTGATGCGTTTTTGACGATATCTTAAGCTAAAGTTATATCCACATTGGAGGGAGGGAAGGCAACCTCCCCCACACAGCTTCCGAACCTTAGTTTACCTATTTGCGGCAGTGTATTGCGGAAGATCATTCCCGGAAGACTATTTGGGGGAGGTTTGGAAGCTCTGTGGAGACGCCCATTGCCGCAAATAGGTAAAATAAGGTTCGGAAGCTGTGAATGGGTAGGTTGCATTCCCTCACTCCTCAGTGCTAATCTTTTTTTTTTTGTAGATTTGTAGATTTTAGAATGTAGAGTTAAAGACATGACATGACATAAAATATATCTAAATTCTTGAGTTAGTTATGTTAAAAAAGGGATTTTTTGCAGATTGACCATGTTGGTCCAAATTCTAAATTAGTTAGTATGTCTGAAGTTGGGTATTGTTATTTTCCGTTTTTTAAACATTCTGAATTCTTAACATTACAAAATAAACATATTTCAAAATTTATTCTCTAAGTTATCTTATACCACCATGCAAATCTTGACTCTGGGAGAAGAAACAAGCCTGAACAATTTTTAAAACCATTTGTTAAAGAACGATAATTGTTGTTTTGTCAGAGTCAAAATTGATGAAAACAAATTGATAGAAAATAAAATTCTAAAACACACAAATTCTGAGATTTTTTATGAGGCCCCTTAAATCCTAAAATATTTAATAAAAATGAATAATAACGATGTTCATCTCTATTTACAACAAAAATGTTGTTTTACTTCTATAACTTCATAGACTTCAAAGACATTTGTACCTAATTGATTCCAATTCTATACTATCAGCATTGGAATTTCTTATGGTTAGCTTCAGCTCTGCAGTTTCAGTAAAGTTGAGAGTTCCAAAGGATTGTTCTCCACGGATCTCAACTCCGTTCTTATCAGATAGCAGTGCTGCTTGATCATCCAGTTTCTCCTAAACAACCAACCCAGGAAACATTTCATCAAACCCACTTTAAGTTCCTATGGCGAAGATGAATTGTAAATAATTCTGGACTTTCGACATCGGCATGTCGGAGACCAAACTAAATCTTTACAGGGAATGCTCTGACAAATCTTGAATTGACTCAAAATTACGAAAAAGCTTTGAAAATTTGGAAAATTTTTAACATTTACCATTAAAATAAATTTCTTTTTATAAGGGAAATGAATTACTTTTAACACTTGATCAGTGGAATCAACTTGATAATTTTAGATTAAGGGTTTACAAATTAAAATTAAATAGATTTTTCTTCCCTACTGTGATATAAAGGTCATGATCTGTCCTATGGCCGAATTTAAAGAATTTGAGCGGCGGTTTAAATTTAAACCGCGGCTTAAATATGGTTGGTTCCACTTAAAATTGTATCAAATGTTTCAAGATTTAAGCCGGCGCTTAATTTAAACCGGGTTTTGGCGGATTTAAACCGCGGCTCAAATTCTTTAAATTCCATCTCTACTTCAAGAAAGTAAACTGTAAAAAAATCTATCCTTTTTAAGTCTCACTGTCTGAGTACCTGTGAAGGAGGCAAAGCTGATCTGCCAAAATATTTGTGAATAGTTTTAGGTGAAACAGAAGTTGCTCTCCAGATACAGTCAAGGGTAGCAGGGGTAGGAACACATTCAACAGCATGAAATCTAGGAAAGGACGTTTATTTAAAATTTTTTAAAAGGTTTCATACAAATTTTAAGTTAGTTCTTAATCTTTTTGGTTTGAAAACTTCACTTATCAATAAGTGCAACATATGCATTTTTAAAAAAGATGAAAGTTAGAGCATAACATTGGAATATAATAGCATAAAATAACATAAAATAGCAAAAAAAAAGCATAAAATAGCATAAAACAGCATAAAATAATAAAAGCATATAGATCAATCTGTAAGATATCTTCACAAATATATTTGCCTTAAATATTAAAATAATGCGTTTTACTTTTAAAATCAAAAGACAGTTATACAGCTCAAGTCGGGCAATGAAGATGCCTAGTATTGATATTGGCCAAATTACATTACTAAGGAGTAATATTATCACTAGAAATAAAAAAATGTTCTGAGATCAGAATTTTTTAATGAATCTTGCTGTCCAATGAAGGAATTTTTGAATTTGAGGATCAGGATTAATCCATAGATTTGCATAAGATGGAGATCATGCTTAAATACCCGTGGAATATTGAATCCTCACCTAACATTATCTCTATTCCTTGGAGCATATTTGTAGTTGCAAACAGACTCATCAAGGAACACATCCCCTGAACAGATATGGAATCATCAGATTGTTTTTTAATTTCTGAAACTTCTGTGAAAAGTCATGATCCGTTATCAGGTTCTTGAGGTGAAAATTCTTTTTCAAATAATACTGTTCTTATATAGCAAAGAAAAAACAAAGGAATTGAGTTTTTGTCACAAACTTAAACTTTCTAATCTCTATCTTTGCAACCTAATGGTATACATCTTATATATTTCAAGCTTAAAGACTATTTGATCTAGGGGACTTCATGGTATAAAATATCGAAGGTCTACAACATCCGACTGCAAAGATATAGTGATTAGTACATTTAGAGTTTGTGAAAAAAATTTATTTAATATTATTTCAACCAAAAGATCGAGAGAAAAACTAGAATAACCTGAAATTTTCCCACGTTTTCCTCTCATAGCATGAACTTCTCCATCTCCAGACTGAGAGATTCAAGTAATGAATAAATAGGATGAAAAATAAAATTGAGGGTTACCTACTAAACTGAGTTTAATAGAGTAAGTGAGTGAAGACAATCTTTCATTGATTCATAACTTGAACCAGCTCAGTGTGAGAGAATTATTTTACCTCAATAAATTTACACTAATTCCAGCAAATAAAAACTCTAAAGAACTAAGCTCTGATTCACAACAGGTTTATTTAAGTTTTTTGATGGTGAAGGAAGAAAAAATCTGGCAAGTAATTAAAATTAAATGAAATCTTTAAACAACGTTAAACCACTTTAAAAACCGTTATACCACTTTTATTGTAACTTTGAGTATTGTTAATTCTATTTAAATCTTTTAGAGAGAAATTGCTTCATGCATGTATTATTTTATTATTAAAGAAAGAAGACTTAGTATTGATTTGTTATCCATCATGCAGTTTAAATATATTCCTTAATTCTCTGAGGAACAGCCAGTACAATCTTAGATCCATTAAAGTCTGAGTCATCTCCTTCCACTCTGCAGGAGAATAGGAGTTGATCCCCTGAGGAAAAACATATTTATATTTTCTTTATTGCCTTTATAATTTAAACCAAAAACAACCAAGAATAAGTAAAAAGTATCTTGGCCCAAATGACACATGATGGTATGATGGTTGGGTATTCAAATACAATTTTTCTAGCTGAAAATATTATTTTCACTCATTACATATATATCATTTGTTTTTCAGTAGGAATAAAGGGAAAGATCGGCTATGTAAGGTAGTTAAACTGAGTATGCAGTGTTGTGGACAAATTATTTAGGATTCATTTGACACATATAAAACGTTTCCATGATGTATAATCACTGAGTTTGAGTGCAAAGTCGACGTTCAAAATCATGAAAATGGGTGGGTACGTTTTCAGAATCGGTTTTTTTATCATTAAATAACGACGACGAAAACTATATTAAGAATTCTATAGTAGACGAATTAAATGTTTTGGAACATATTTTTTGAAAAGAAATTTGTCAATAAATCGAAGTTTCCTTTTCCATCATTATATTGCATTTTTTAGAAGTACATTTATTGCTTCTAGATATAATTACATGATAAATAACGAGTGTGTAAAAGGAGAGGAAGTTGAGCAGGTCTTCTCCGGTTCCAGGGTCCGACACAACTGATTTGCGGATTTCATAATCCTCTTTGGGGGATTTCATATCCTCTACAATTTCTTATTTTCTATGAATTTATTCGTTGATATCTACAAATTCTTTAAATGTCGTCTTTTCAATAAAAATTCCAGAAAATCTGCAGAAAATCTTTGTGATGTAAGACAGATTACAGACACTAATAATTAAAAAAGATTACTTATTTTCGATGATAAGAGTTAATTTTCATTTTCTCAACTTGTTCAGTAACAACTAATTAGTTTAATGTAGAATTTTGTTTAAATTTTTTGTCGTGGTTATTTAATAATTAAAAAAAAAACAATTCTGAAACGTATCCACACAAAAGTACGATTTTGAACGTGGACTTGGTGCTCAAATCCAAAATTTACAGATCTTTAAAAAATTTCATATGTCTCCAATGAATCCTAAAGAATTTGTCCCCAACATTACATACTCAGTTGAACTACCTGACATTGCCGGCCTGTCCCTTTAAAAAACTAACTCTAATTTATTAATATATAAACATTTATCGGTGTAGAAAACCCAGATTTTCTACGACACTTTGGAACTTATTTTTCTCAGAGCTTTTAGAATGAATGTAGGTGACAATTAACCTAAATTAGAGTACCAAAAACTATTCAGTATTCTGAAACTGACTACCAGCCTACCAGGAGTAAAAGCTACAAAACAATTATTTGCTAAGGAAATGTTGAGTAAAATAAAGATAAAATTTCACGATTTTCTTTACAAAAAAACAAGCAAAATATGATATTTTTTGTCCCCTACCAACTGAAAAATCCAAATAGCTTGAAGAAGAATAGTGGGGTTAAATATGTTTAGAAATCCCTTATGGATTAAAAATTAATCTGATAAAATATTTATTTTTAATCCTTAAAATCCATAAATTGATTGAATTAACCATACCTTTGACGGGAAGATAATTTTCCTTCCATATCTGGGCAAGATTTAAGCTTCTCTTCTCTTGATTGATTAGGACCTCCATCCTACCACCCTGAACACTCAAAACCAGACCTCCCTCTTTTCTAGACATCCCACCCTCCTGACGTAATTAAATAAATGCAAATAAAGCAGTTATCTTAGAATCTACTTATACATGGAAAAAGTAAATTCTGGATAACTGTTAGCAAATTAAAAGGGAGTGAAAATGGTATCTTATAATTCGGGTTCATATAAGAACTTCCTTTACAGTAAATTCAAAATTGTAATTTTAAAAACATTTTGCTAAAAAATTGATTTGATTTTTCAAGTTGATTAATAATTGTTTATGCTCTATGAACTGATCATCAGACTGTCATAAGCATAAGGAGGGACCAGTAGAACTAAAAGAATATGGACTGATAAGCCTTAATTAAGCAATTTTATGCATAATTAGGACATAGTAAGAACATATATTAATAACATTTATTTTGCTTACATATGCAAAGAAGCATAATTATGAAAAGTAAAACTTTAACCTCTTCTTTTTCTTCTTCTTCAGGCTCAGCATCATCCCAAGACCTTCTCCAAATCTTCTCAAACTCTAGCACTTGATACTCCTCATTCTAGAAGATCATGCTTATGCTTTTACTTTTCAGCCATAAAAAAAAGATTTTAAGAAGGTCGTCCTGTAAGATTCAAAACAGCATTGTCAAATTAGATTTTTTCAATTTTTTAAATAAATATTTAAAAATGCTGCCCGCATCAGTATTTACTACAACTTAATGCTCTCAAAATACAAATTTCAACTGTTTACTAATGAGAGATTATTATAAATTTCCTAATCTCTCAATGGTTCATCTAGTTTTAGCATAAAAAATTAGCAAAAAAAATAGAAAAAGGAATTAGTTGCTACAAACTCTGATTTTCTGATCCCAATATCTTTGCAATCTAAAGTTGTAAACCTTAGGTTTTTAATGCATTTAATTCTGTTAGATCTAATAATTTAAGTTAGAAATTTCAAAGGTTTATACCATCAGGTTGCAAAGATATAGGGATTAGAAAATTTGAGTTTGTGGCAAAAACTTAATACCCTGAAAATGTTTTAGCTGTACAAAAAAAAAGTAAATCTTGATGAAATGTTTATGACCTGGATCTGGTTTTTTCAGGGCGGATCCAAATCTGGATCCAGATTGTAATCAATATGAATTGGATCCTGCTCACTCATGTGGCATTTTTTCAGTGGCATCCTTCCGTGTATTAAACTTTTTAAGAGAACTTATTTTTAAATTGGTCTAAAATATGCAAACATCTNTAGTTATCTATTCAAAGGGAATAATTAGTTATCTATTCAAAGGGAATAATTAGTTATCTATTCAAAGGGAATAATTAGATATCTATTCAAAGGGAATAATTAGATATCTATTCAAAGGGAATAATTAGATATCTATTCAAAGGGAATAATTAGTTATCTATTCAAAGGGAATAATTAGTTATCTATTCAAAGGGAATAATTAGTTATCTATTCAAAGGGAATAATTAGTTATCTATTCAAAGGTACAATCCGTACAATTTGAAAACAAATCCGTACAATCCGTACATCCGTACAATTTTAGGGTTAAAAAAAATCAATCCATACAATCCGTACAATCCGTACATTTTAGCCACCCTGTAAATATTGATAAAATCCTTTCATATTTATTTTAAGCAGAATTAAATCACAATTGATATACATGTGAAATTTAAATATTACAAATGGTAGTCATATGACATATAAACAATAAACATGGTAGTTAAGAGTAAAACAATGCTTAGTGTACTTAGATATTCAATTAAATTACTGAGGAGTACAGAATGGTAGTTGGTACAAGATGATTATGTAAGTAACAATTGTGCCAAATTCTGCTGTAAGTGTGGACCTCTGTACAGAGAAAAATCCCATGGCTGACAAGGGTTCTTCTGCTTCAAAACTGTGAAAAAGGATGAGGATGTCTTGCCTTGTTTGTTCATCCACAATAAAAAAGGCCTCCCTAGGTTATCAAGCATGAGATATTAAAACTAAAAATTTAAGATGTGTACTACCTTAGCTCAACAAGTACACTTTTAAAGCTAGAAAAAGCAGAGTCAGCAATCAGAGTTATGTAGAGCAGAGTGAGAATAGGGATCAACCCTTGCAACACAAACACAAATCCTATGTTACTCAAACTCATCCTTTCTGGTAAGCATCTTTGTAAGCTCATCAAAGATAGGTATATATTCAATATTATCATTATTGAGTTGGAGATATATACACAAAACAGCCCAAATCCAGATCCTTTTTTAATCGCCCTGAACAAAGAAAGTAGTTACAAATCTATCATTTACTCAAAATCACAGTTTAAGTTACCTGAAGTGGTTGAGAATATTGGATATCTTGTCAATACTGATGCTTTCCAATTGTGCTTGGTAGATTTCATTTTCAAGTGCGGCAAATGAAGACCCAAAAATGAGAAGAAGAATTGTATAATATGTCATGTCTATACCATAAAATACAAGACCAGGCCAGGACATATCATAGTATATTGACACATATACTAGATACGTTAGTTTTACAATGAGAGCCAGAATAAGTAGAGGCATCAGCTTTGGTGCCTTTAATTTTTCATTCCTCAAGATATGCTCACCATTTCTCCACAGATATCCTGTGATTGGTGGGATTATCATTGTTGCAAGGATCATGTTAGCTTGGAAGCCATAGCTAATTATAAAAAGAGGTAAAGTAACCCCCTGAAATGAGTTATTTTTAAGACAAAAGTTTATCAATACTATTAAAGGAGTAATCATCCAAAAAAACTGACCCAACCAGTGGAAAAACTTGAGTCTTTCAATACCAGACACAAGCTTGGATAGCATGTTTTTTTTCTTCAATATTGTCTCCTCCTCATTAGGACTTTTCACCATTACCCTGTAAATAGATTTGATGATAAAAAATCAATAAAGTAAAATGAAAATAAAAATGAACCTCATTTCTTCCCTGAGAATATTGAACTAACAAAGGGTATTGTTTGTGTTTCTCTGTTTGTTTAAAAGTTCACAAAAAGCAATCCATAAAGCTACACATAACAGAAACAAAAAAATTAAATATCACTTGGATTTCTAGCTTTCAGTGCCCATAGACATATTAAAATAATTTTGAAATATGCCATGAATGGCATAAAAAAATCGACAAAAATGTAATACTTGAATATCTAAAACTTGTTAAATATTAATATGTTCTCATTATGTAAATGGTTGCTTAATTCAACCCATTAAAATCAAATAGTAATAAAAAACAAAATTTATTTTGTTTAGGTTAATTGAATAATTTATCTAAGAAAGACTTCTAAAAAATTGGTTTAATTCAACATTGATAATGCTTAAGAGTCTTGAGATACAATTTTATCTACTTTTTTATTATATAGAATGTATTATACAAGTGAGAATCAACATAAAATGGAAACACCAATATAATCAAAATGGCGATTTAAAAAAAACAAATTTCACAAAATAATCAGTGACACACAAAATAATCTATTTTTATACAAATATTTGATACAAGATAATAATATAAGTAACTATGGTGCAGAATTCTGCTGCAAGTGTGAACCTTTGAACAGAGAAAAATCCTTTCGCTGACATTGGCTCTTCTGTTTCATAAATATAAATTAACATCAGTATTTGAGGCTGAGACTGCTGGTCCTATATTTGGCACCTCCCTAAATTTAACATTAGAATAAAAAACTAGCTTGATGGATTTTAACAGGGTGTGCTTTTTTATTATTTATCACACTTATAAGAAAAATTGAAAAAAAATGAAATTTTATCTATATATATATACTTTGCTTGTCTTTCTGTCTGTTTGTATCCAATAAATATCAAAACAGCTGAACCAATTGGTCTACAAATTTGTGTGGGACCTCATATGACCCCAAGGAAGGTTTATGGATGCTTAAAATTACAAAAAATTGAGTAACAATTAAAAATTAAAATAGAAAATGGGTGCCACGTGCCCTGATAGCCTAGTATTTAACAACATAGTAAAGGGAAAACATCATTTGAAAAGAAAGGAGATGATTTGTAAGGAATCTTGTCACATGAATTCTCTTCATTTCTGTAAAGATTGAATCAGCAATAAGTGAAAAGTACAGCAGAGTTACAAAAGGGGAGAAACCTTGCAGTGCAAATATAGTTTCTAGGTAAATAATCTTGTATGGAAAGTAGCCTTGCATGTACATGATCATCAAGTAGATATCTAGTATGATCATTATTGAGTTGAAGATGTAATTACAAAACATTCCTAATTCTAAGCCTGCCTTTAAAGTCCTTAAGTTATGTTTACAGTTATCATAAATTCTGTAGTTTACTAAAAATATTGAAAGTTACCTATAGTGGACAAGTATGTTAAAAACCTGTTCAAATTGATGGATTCTTATTTAGTTCAGTGTATTTTATCTTTAAGTGTGCCAAATAAAGAGCCAAAAACCACCAGAAGAATTGTATTATAAAGCATGTCAAGCATATAGAACAATATCACCATCTAATTTTTAGCAGAAGCAATGCTAATGGATTAGTGACTAGATAGGATGACCTTAAGATCAGTGCAATAATGAGAATTGGCAACTGCAAAGGTAAAGTTAATTTTCTATTTTTTTCTATTTTCAACTAGTTCACAGTGTAGATTTCCAAAGGTCAAAAGGATACTCATAGTGGCAAGGATTAGGGTTGCCTGATGACAAAAAGAGGAAAAGAGATTCCATCAAGAGAAATGTTTTTGGAAAGAAATGGAATCAAAAGTAAAATAGGAATTGTCAACCAATAAAAAAAAGCTTTTGTAGACCAATAACAAGTCTAGATACAAAAGATGATTGAGAGTTGGACTCCTCATAAGAACTATCTATGAAAAGACTGCAATAAAACTTTGAGTTTAATCTTCTTTATTTGTTTTACCAAGAAAATATGTTCAGTAAAGAGTGAAATTAAAAATTTTACTTACCTCTGATCCAGAGTTTATTCAGCTGGAACAAAATGTTGATTTCATGTGTCTATTTAAATGCCTGCAATTGCATCCAAAGTAACTAATACACAAGACCAAAATAAAGTAAAAATATACTTGAATTTTAGCAATTTTTGCAACTGGCAATAATTGTTAGATCCAAATCTGCTGTGTTTGAGCTGACAATGCCATGCTGGTGCCCTTTCTCTATTTTTAGTTTTAACATAATGTCTGTATAGTTACTATTTTTTTAAAAGAGACTTTTTTTATTAATAAGCCCATTTCTCACTGTTAACAAATTTTCAGTCAACACTGAAAAAAGGCCACATTTCTGAGCACTGCTTAGGGTCCAATTCATTTTAATGCAAATCTGGATCCGGGTTTTGGTTCCCCCCCCCCCCCTAAAAAATGGATCCAAAAACAGATCCAGCTCATAAACATTTCTTTAAGATTTCAATGCTTTTTAAATTTGCTCATTCTTATGCTTAAACTTTATGTTTCATTGAGTTTAACAAGTGTGTAACAATATTTCATTAGGTAATTGCTGACATTTGTATTTTGAGAGCAAAAAGTTAAAATCTTCTTTGAAGTGTGATACCACTTTCAAAAAGATATATCCTTGGAGGAAAAAAATTATATTTAAAAAATATATACTTTTGGTCAGTCAATATAAGAAATAATTTGAAATTTTATTCAAATTCCAAGAAATTGTAATTAACAAACATGAAAATTTACACCTTTCCAACAAGAAGATAACTAAAATACAATAAATTACAAAACTCTTTTTGATATTTCATTTTTCTTTCAGATCAAAAATGTAAAAAAAGATTTTGGCCAAAATTGTCCAACTCTACCAAGTTTACTTTTACCCCTGGCATATGGTGCCACCATGACAAGGTTGTTTTACATAAGATAATTGCACATTCATGAAGTTATAGAATAAACTGTAATAAACAGAACTTTATATGCACATTCCTCATATTTAAAGACAACTATTTAAATTAAATATATTGTTATCTACAAACACAGGCCTAAAATAATAACTGATTATAAGCCCATGACATACCATTTTTAGTCTAATATTTTTTTCAAAATATTCTTTAAAATACAAAGTCTTCTCTCATACTAGCTCAATAAAAAAATAATTCAATGCTGGGTACACTTTAAAGGTTCAAATGGGGGTTATTAATATCTCAAGCTGTTTTCACATACCATAAAATAATTTCCTTGTGAACCTGAGTACTAACTTAGTTTGTACAAGAACAAATTTAAAGGCTTCTGTACCACATTTTAACAATCAGAAAACATATAACACTAATATTTCTGTATCTTTATTGTAAAAACAAACACACTACATAGGATTCTAAATCTAAAAGGAGAAAGAGAAAATTTCATCTAAGTGAATTTTAAGATATGAAATTTCTACTTCTAAAACCAGAAAAACAAATTAGTCTGTCTTAGGTTTACAGAATGGTAATTGGTACAAGACAATTGTGTAAGTGATTAGTGTGCCCAATTTTGCTGTGAGTGTAGACCTCTACACTGAGAAAAAGCCAAGAGCAGGCAAGGGTTTATTTGCTTTAGACTGTGGATAAGCATGAGAACTTTTGAACAAACTTTCTTATCATCAACCAAATACGCCTCTCTAGAAAGAGCAATGAGCAATGTGATAGTTTATCTTAAAGGAATAAAAGTGCTCTTCATTGCTGAGAAAACTCTGTCAGCAATCAATTTAAAGTAATACAAAGTAAACATGGGGACAGAAGCTTGCAGCACAAATACAACTGCCAAGTTGTAGTTTGAATATACTTATCTATATTCATATCTGTCTTTCAATGCTCTTAAACTATAAAATATTCCTAATTAGAAAGAAAAAACAGGTCTAACATTAGTAAGATGTGAAAGGTAGCTGTATTGCTCCAGAATCTTAAAAATATGGTCAAGATTCATTGCCATATAACTTCTTCTAACTTGTTCATCAAATGTCCCGAATATAGACCCAAAGAGTAAGTACTATGCAGTACAAAATATCAAAGACTATAAACACTAAAATAAACCCTGGAAGAGGTGGAGTATTTAATACATCAAAGATTTGATATGCAACTTTTATCATGATAGAAGGAATAAGTACTAGCATCAACATTGGGAGTTTCAATTGTTTGATGTTTAAGATTTCACCACCATGGAAAACAGGGGAACTATCATTGAAGAGGAAATTATACTTGCCATCATGCCATACTGGCAAAAAAAGAGCCAGAGAACTTGGTAAAATTTGTGTTTGCAAATTGTTTACAAAGCTGATAAGAGGTAAAGCTGGTAAAACGTTCCAAGCAAATTGCCCAAACCAATAAAAAAATTAAAAAATACCAATCACAACCAAAGATATGATTGATGTTCTTGTATAGGAGGCCTCCTCATGTTGAGACTTTCAGTGAAAACCCTATGATGAAAATATTGCAAATTTTCCTTTTCTTCACTAAAATTTAATGTTAGTAATATTACGATGAACACAGTACAAAAGTAAACTTACCTCTGTTTGCTTTAAAAACCAATAACATTTTTACATGGTTACATACAACAATATTCATGTAGGTTTAATGTATATAGTTAGATAAGGGTACTATGAAATTATTATGAAAAACATTATTATCTTATTTTGAATATAATTTTACATGGATGTAGGTTTAATGTATATAGTTAGATAAGGGTACTATGAAATTATTATGAAAAACATTATTATCTTATTTTGAATATAATTAGTGTTGGAAATATTTCTTAAATTAATACCTGATTGAGACTTCAAATTACGACTAACAATTAGATGAAAAGGAATTGAGTGTTTGCCACAAACTTTAATGCTCTAATCCTAATATCTCTGCCATCCAATGCCATTGACCTTATATATTTCAAACTATAAATTCTGTTAGATCAAATAATCTAAATTTGAAATGTCTAATAATTTCGTCATAAGATTGGACCGATATAGGGATTAGAAAATTCGAGTTTGTTGCAAAGACTCAACTCCTTTGGAAATAATACAAAAGTTACCTCATTGATTCTCTGTAGTTTGAGAGAAACATAGTCTCCAACTCTTGGGGAACGATTTAAATGGTTTGACTGAACAATTAACAAGTTTTAACAGTTTTTTTGAATTTTTTTGGAGATGTGTAATATATTAGTTCTGAGATCCATACTACCCCCCCCCCCTCAAAGTCACAAACAAAAATTAAGGAGATTTTTACAGGGTACCTTGTTGCAGGCTTGCAGAATTTTTTTGGGACTAGGCAATGAAATAATATTTTTTTTTAGGTTTTCCTTTCTCCATCCTTCTTATTCCTCGTCTCTTTTTTTTCTCTTCTCTCTTTATTTTGGGAGAAAAAATATTATATTTTTTCCCCAAAAAGGTTTTGAATAGTTTCTTGTGTGAACCAAACAGAAAAGTATTCACCCGTGTGAAAAAATTGATTGATGAAGATTCAAACATTTAGTCATATATTAATTAAAAAAAAACAAATAGGACACTAAATGTCATCTTGTCAAGATTTAGGGGTTTTTCGTTCACATGCTGTGTAGAATTACAAGACAGAGGAGAGCCTGTTCTACGCCGACTGTGATAACTCCTTTGGGCTTCTGCCTCAGGGTTATTGTGAACGAAAATCCCTTAAATCTTAAAAAGACTACATCTAGTGTGCTATCTGCTATTTTAACTAATATANTGATAACTCCTTCGGGCTTCTGCCTCAGGGTTATTGTGAACGAAAATCCCTTAAATCTTAAAAGGAGTACATCTAGTGTCCTATCTGCTATTTTAACTAATATATGAATTCAGCTATCTTGGCGGAGGAATCGAGTCTTTGCCACAAACTCAAATTTTCGAATTCTTATATCTTTGCAACTTGATAGTGTAAACCTTTGATATGGTCTATGACATTGAGTTGCAAAGATATAGGGGTTAGAAAATCAGAGATAGTGGCTAGGACTCAATTCCTTTCCACAGTTTTTGTTTTAACAACTGCATTACACTCTTCTATTTCATGATTTTGGTGGTTAACAATACAAATTAAAAATAAAGAAGCTTTATATTATACGGTTTACAATCTAGGATTAAATTAATTTTTAAAACTTGTATTAAGCGATTAAGAGATTTGTTAGGCAAAGAGAGGTTAAATGCGCTGCCCCCCTCCTCCCTCCCTCCTTACCAGCTTTCAAGGTTATTCCTTCCTAATTAAGGTTCAAGGTAAACACAAAGAAGTTAAGCAACTTTTCGTAACAAAAATGTTAGGAAATTTTATTTTGAAAAAATGAAAGTACCTTAGGGATAGATAGGAAGGACAGGTAGATAGCAGAGTCAATTATACAGTAGGAGGAGAATACGTCAGTGATTTTTCCAGTGTAATTCTTCAGTAAAATAAGGTTTAATTCAACAAATTTTCACGTCAAGTAATTTAGGAGTTCAAAGGTGATAAATGTGCAGTTAATATTAAAATTGAGAAAAAAATTTTACTTTAAAATTAATTTCACTTGAACTAAATTCTTAAATGATTAAATCAAAAAAAGGCAGAGACCTTCGTACAAAGTTTTGTGCTTGCAAAGTGTATACAAAGTTGATAAGAAGGAAAGATGGTATAAAACCATCATACCAAATTGTCCAAAACAATAAAAAAAATCCTAATCTTCGGAAACCAATCACAACTAAAGATATGATTGATGTTCTTGTATATACTTTGAAAAGTCTTTGATAAGATAACTTGGTTAGATTTGTAGAATTCCTTAATATCCAAGATAAATTCTTCACCAAGCTCTCGCCTAAAAATTTGAATTAAGCAAGGAAACTGAACACTGCCATACACTCTAATATTATAATTAATGCTTAGGATCCGAGGATCCACAATATTTTGCCTTTCTGGATCCAGATCCAAAACAGTAAAAACCAAAAACGTATGCTCTCAAATCTAAATCTGAAGTGTTAAAAACAGAGAGATTATTAAAATTGTTCTTTGAATGGTTCATCGAGTTTTGGCATAAAAATGATCGAGAAAAAACTTCTTTTGAAAATTTTCTTTTTTTCAAAAAAAACCAGTAATTCTTAAAGAAATGTTCATGAACTGAATCAGGATAAATTTTTTCCGACCTGCATCAAAATGAAATGGATTCTAGGCACTGAAAAATCCTTATATCAAAAACCTGATATTACAAACATAAGCAGTTTTTATCTTGATGAATTTATTGTTTCAAATGACAGATGTTCAAACTAGGATGTTATAATTGGAATTTGTGGCGAATGGATTATTTTTCGACGCACTCGCATATAGTTACTACTTCATAATATTTTTGATTTTGTTTTTTAAAAAATAATTTTCGCTGGCGCTGGATTTTCGAGCACTCCTGGAAAATTTGAAAATGTCGTCTTCATTATCAAAAATCCTCAAAACAGGAATAAATGTTTTCAAAAGTAACTCTCAGATCATGAAAAATACAAAATATTCTAAAATATCAACTATTTACGAATGCGTCGAAACATAATCGTTGACTATTGTTTGTAATATCTGAATGATTTGTTTGGAATTAAATTGATTTGTTTACGATCCAAGTTGAATGTTGCATCTTTCTGAATTTGTATGGTTAGTACGTTCTTCGGTGTGAGTCGTTTTTAACAATTTTCTCCTTATAGACGCAACAGATAGAAGTAAGATTAGTAGCGATCAAAAGCGCTTTTTTATCGCATTAAGCCTATACCCCCTTTCAT
>NW_019396292.1:145906-180817 GCF_000591075.1 Eurytemora carolleeae | reverse complement strand
TCTACCTGATTTCTTCAATATCAATCCTACCCCATCTACCTGATTTCTTCAATATCAATCCCACCCCATCTACCTGATTTCTTCAATATCAATAGAGTAGTCCTCTCTAAAGTAATAAATCCAACGACAGAAAGCAACTATTTTGTACATTATATCTAGAAATAATTCAACAGAAATAATTAAATCTAGAAACAATAAAAAAAGAAATTATCAGTACATCGTAAAAATGACGATGTACGGCCATTGTCCAGAAAGATGACAATTTCTTTTGATATTGAATCATATTTCCAGATGTGTCAGTATCATTTTTTAAAGATCAATTTAAGGGCAATATAAATTGAAAGAAAGGATGCAGATGAACTAAATTCGTGCAAATTCATGAAAAAAATCATTCCTTTCATCAATAATATTACGTAGGAATATAATTACTGGACTACAATACTATTCAAAGTCTTGCTAGGTATACTGGCCAGTTAACATTGTAAAGATCTCAAAATATCAATGAACGTTAAACGTTGTCTGCCAAAAAGACCATGGGTCAAAAAATCCTGTGGCATTAACGCGTTTCTGCTTGGATATTTAACAATGCAATAAATCAGAAAGGGTCATTAACTTAACTTTTTAAATGAAGTTTAAACGTGATTATATTCTGAAGATACTTTAAACAACATGCACTATCCACGTATAAAAAGTTGAACAACACGTGTGAAAAAATTCTGCAACGTATAGATTTCAGTTTTATATAGAAATTTGAAGTGAGTTTTAATAAAAATGACTCTTTGTTTGAACTGCTAGTTATAAAAGCGTTTTTCTGATTAAATTTTTAATTAAAATCTTCGTGAAGTGTTGATTAAGTCATTACCTATAGAGTAGCTACAACTAATTTCCCACTTTACAGACTAAATATTTGAACAATAATTCTGGATTCTAATACTAGTACTATATAGTAGTCCCTCCTTTCAGGCAAGTGTTTACAAACATGAGGTACATAGTACACACATTCATTAACAGAACAGAAAAAACCAGAACAACATTTTCTGTATGAATTTATAAAAAATGCAATTTTGTAAAAAATTAATCCGTGTCCATCCCATCCTCATCCTCGTCATCATCTTCATCATCCTTAGAATCAGATCCAAACCATTCCATAGACTAAACAAATAGAGTTATTTTGACCACCAAGAGGGCACAACTATCTTGGATAAAATTTTCCCTCCCGTCCCTTCTCAAAAATGAATAGACCAGAGCCCGCGATTTAAAAATTTCGGCCCGTGCCTTTAACCCGAGTTTAAAGTTTTATGACCCGACTTAAGAATCATTTGACGCCCACTTGTGTCACATGATCGGCAGCTGCCAGCTTTTAGACAGTAGACTGGAACAAAGGAGTTAGGCCGGCGAAAAAAAACTCGACCTTGGTTGGTTAGCGGGTAAGACACAATTTTGGGCTTTATTCTAATCAAACAAATCTCAAAATCCGACAATTCCAACCATTAAAATCCAGCAAATATAATATTAAACCGGTTTGATATATTTCTGTGGATTTAATGCAAATTATTATTGAGGTTTATGTTGCTGAATTCAGAAAATTAAAAGCTTTCAAGAGAAGATAAAAAAGATTATTTTGGATAAGTATAAAATTAAACCCAACTATTCCCTGGGCCAAAGACTAGTAATGGGATGTTGTTTGTTTTTTGATCATTTTTGTTTATATTTTCTTTCATTATTATTATTATTATTTTTGTTATTTTAGTGTAAGAAAAGCAAATGTTATTCAAAATGTTTATTGTAAATTTTAGTTTTTGACAACAAAAAACGACCAAAAACTTTCCGAAAACTATACAAAAACTATCCCATAACGACCCAAAAACTATCCAAAAACGACCCAAAAACTATCCAAAAAATATTTAAATCTATCAAAAAACTATCCCAAAACGACACAAAAACTATCCAAAAACGACACAAAAACTATTCAAAAACGACCCAAAAACTATCCAAAAACGACACAAAAACTATCCAAAAAATATTCAAAAACTATCCAGAAACGAAAAAACGATAAATTCATGCAAAAAAGATGCAATAGTATAGTTATGAAATCTTTGAAGTTTTATAAAAAAAAATTTAAAAATAACAATACCCGAGGACTAATAGACCAAACTCTACCTGTATATCGCTTTCTATGATTGTGTTCCATGTATCTAACTTTACAGAATCCAAACTGTAGAAATCCTTAAAATATACAGTCTTAACCAGTATAGTGTTGAATAAAAGTCGTCTTAACATAAAAATGTCGCGGAGGTTTATAAAATTATTAACTGTTATAATATAGATATATCGTCCATAACAACAACAACAAACAAAAATGTCAGCTACATTTAAAATTTAAAAATTGAAGAAAGACGACTTTCATTCATTTTTTTATTTATTCCTGTAGGCAGGCGTCAATAAATTTTTGGTACGATATAATGCTTCAGATCCTCACGGTTGATATCCCCCCCCTCCCCCTTCCTCCTCATGAAATATGATCAAATAATTTTTTTTATTTTAAATTTTTTTTTTTTATTTCTCTGAGACATAATTTTACCTTTAGCGTTAGATCCTTCTCTCCATCTTCCCAGATACCGCCAAACAGGTAGAGGATACCAGACTTATATACCAGACCTAGAATACCAGACTTATATACCAGACCTAGAATACCTGACTTATATACCAGACATAGAATACCAGACATATATACCAGACTTATATACCAGACCTAGAATACCAGACTTATATACCAGACCTAGAATACCAGACTTATAAACCAGACCTATAATACCAGACTTAAAAACCAGACCTATAATACCAGACTTATATACCAGACCTAGAATACCTGACTTATATACCAGACATAGAATACCAGACATATATACCAGACTTATATACCAGACCTAGAATACCAGACTTACATACCAGACCTAGAATACCAAACTTTTATATCAGACCTAGAATATCAGACTTATATACCAGACCTATAATACCAGACTTATATACCAGACCTAGAATACCAGACTTATATACCAGACCTAAAATACCGGACTTATATACCAGACATAGAATACCAGACTTATATACCAGAGCTAGAATACCAGACTTATAAACCAGACCTATAATACCAGACTTATACACCAGACCTAGAATACCAGACTTATTTACCAGACCTAGAATACAAGATTTATATACCAGACCTAGAATACCAAACTTATATACCAGACCTATTATACCAGACCTGTAATACCAGACTTATATACAAGACCTTGTAATACCAGACTTATATACCAGACCTAGAATACGCTTCAGACTAACCTGAACTGAAACGAGGACTAGGGGTAAATACATCTTTATTGACGGGAACCCCTTCCTTACTCTTCTCTCCAGTCTCCATCTATAAAATCAGGGTTGGCATAAAAAATCCCTGGCTTAAAAAATCCACCAAAAAAAAACACTTTAAAAATCCCATCTGTAAGTGGGCTTATTTGGGTTTTATTGTTTTTTTTTAAAATCTTCTAATTATTGCCCTTTCTTCAATCTTACAAAAATAAAATCTTCCAGAAATAATGTCTACTATCAGCTGTATTGATTTTTAGGAGTTTACAGCACTAAAACTGACACATTTATTCATTTCCGAAGACTTAAACCAATGATCTTACAACCTTGTCACTCTGCACTTCAAGACGGTTTTTGGTATTAGACCAGACAAATCCAATTAGACCAAGTCTCATTATTATGAATTTTAGTAGGTTTTATTTACATTGAAATTGAAAAACCCAAATAAGCCCCCAAAAAAAACAATAAAACCCACTGAGGTAAATTTTTTTGAAAAACCGGGTTTATTCCAACCCTACAATTAAATAAAACAGTGTACAGAGGGTCTCTGAAAAAAGTGTGCTTAAGCTTTTTCCGCGTAATAAATGTCGTTTTATTTTACTGAATATACTTCTAGAAGATACCAATCCCATGAACGAATGTTGATGAAACATTTTGCTCTAAAATACTATTTACACCTTCAAAGTAGGCATAATTTATATCGATGTTCTCGCTTCCTTTTCTCTAGAATTTTAATAGATAGCTTTTAAGCTTTTTCGTTCCATTTACGGACCTTGTATGTACTACTAATACTTCTAAGTACAATAAAACGACGTTTTTTTTTCAGAAACACCATGGACATTAAATCTTTATGTTAAATGTACACAAATAAAGATATTTTATAGATTTATAGATCCAGGATTTAAAAATTAGCTTTTGAAAAATGGCATGACTGATCTTAAGAACTCTTTTATTCAATTTTGATGGAATTTATCAAACCTTTTATTTCCGTTGTAGGGTGATTAAGTGGCTTTATCGCCCTAAACCAGCGAGAAAAAGTAACTTTTTCACCCTGCTATTAAAATTTCAAATTTCATACCTAATTTGTCTCATTTTAGGGTGATAAAGTTACTTTATCACCCTACAACAGGGTGATTAAGTATCTTTATCGACCTGCTTTAAATAATTTGAGTACAAATAAATAAAACTATATATGTTATTGAAATGGGTATCATGCGTGCGAAAAAGGTTTTGCTGTGATTTTTATTTTTTCTAGTTTGTTTAAGATCAAAATAAAAGTATTTCACACCGTACTTAATAATACCCATTACAATGACATAAATAGATATTCTTACATAATTTTCTAATAATTTACAGATTTTATTATTAGGATAACCTACCGTGCCGATAGTACTCGAAATAGTAAAGGCTCCTGATTCTACAGTAAGAGTTGTAGGCCCTAAAATAAGTATTTTCCTGATTTCACTTCAGTAAATTGTTTCTTTTTTGTTTATTTCAGGCATGGTTTATTTTATACTAAATCAAACTGAACATTTTAATGAAGTTAACATAACCAAGATAGGTACAATTCTTTGAGAGCGTATAATAGCCAAATTGTCACTGATCGCTGGAGATTGAGAATGTTAAAAACTTCTAAATCTCCGAATCATACATCAAGTTTCAGCATAACGGCGAAAAAAGAGATAAAATTTTATATAATCTGTAATTGTTAAAATATTCGATATAGTTTAAAGAGATGTTCATAGCCTGGATCCGGATACGGATTAATATCTGGATTCACATCAAAATGAAATGTATCCCATGCACTCTTTTCTTACAATTACCCATTGGAAGAAATCATGATGTATCACTTAAGACAATGGCGGTAAAAATGAAGAAATACAATTAAGCAATTATTTAATATTAAGATCTATTTGGTATCTAACCTTGCTTGTTTTCCTCCTCTTCGCCGTCGAGCACCATAGATTCCATTTTCTCCACCTCCTCTTCTTCTCCCACACCTTCCTTATCCTTCCTTCTACTCTTCTTCTCAGTAGGTTCCTTCTTTCCTAAAATACGATTATTAATCATCACCCTATTACTCTCCAAATAGTTTAAAATAAATAAATCAAAATGTATCTATTTTGTTAGCTGTTCTCAAAAGCTGCTACCTACCCTTCAAATCTAAGAACAATCTCTGCATCTCTCCCTCAATAAAAAACAGGGGTCTATATTTTAAGAATTGCCCTCCCCCCCAAATGCTCTAGAAAAAAAATGTTAAAATAAACCTTAAAAATAACCGTTTTTCACCGTTTATAATACTTAACAATTGAAAATACATTTAAATATATACTTCAGGGGACGTTCCAAAACTAAAACTTGGCCCATTTTAAACACTTGAGTGTTAGAAATGGGCACAAATTGAAAGACTGGGGTTTAAGGATACCTGCCCATATTGAGAGTGAATGTCGATATTAAAAACTATAACCAACATACTATTTAGCATCACAAGAACAACAAGAACAGAATAAAATTAATATTAAAATTCATATATTTCCCAATCAGGCGAATAAAAAAATGTGAAGGGGAGGGGGAGTAACTTACCTGTTAATGTTACAAGATGCCAGGTTGCCCTCTCCCCCTCGACTTGAACAGTGTACAGCTCATTAAAGAAGTTCCCACTGTCCTCTTCATCACTTTCCTCGTCCTCGCTTTCGTCCTCCTTGTCCTGGACCCCGCCAAACATGAACACCCTGGCAACACATACAGTCGAAATAAATTGACAGTTTATAAGGCGATTTTACATTTATATGTATATCTGACAATTTTAAATGCTTATAAAAGGAAGACCACACTTTGGAAATGGCAGGACTAGAACTATTTAGTGATTGTCGTTTCATCAATTATATTTGTAAAGTCGTCTGATTAATAGTACTGTACACTGTACAGTCAACATAAAATACTTCAGGCAGAAAAAAAACATCCAAAAACTTTTTTTAAAATGAAAAAGCAGTTGTTTATTCTATAACTTAATTTTCAATTTTTGGCCTATCTACGAAGTTTTTCAACTTAGGAGGTTAATATTTAGTATGTTGGGTATATTCAATGTGTTTACTAATACTGGTGGTTGGTAAGCTGATTTTAAAATGTCGAGAACGATTACACCCTTATTATCATCCTTACCACGTCAGCCTGTACAAGCTATTTTATTTTCAACCTATCTGAAAGACCCTGTAAGGCTGTATTACCTGTCTTTAGCTAAGGCTGAAGCTAGTCCTGTTCTCATGCTAGGACGATTTCCAACTTGTTTAACAACTTGCCATCTCCATTTACTGATAAGTAATATAAAAGGTGAGATTAGGGTTAAAAAAAAAGGGGGGATCAGGAGTGTATCTAACATAAAGTAATATCAGCAGATGAATAAAATCTCAGCAAACAAATAAGAAAAAATGTTGATATGGAGCTGTACAAATCAATCTTAAGTTTGAAGTTTACACCACTTGATTCACTCCGTGTCCCCCACACACATTTTCCATTAGCCATTTTCCTTGATATAATGTGTTCTTTAGTGGAAGACGCACGGATGAGAATGCAAAAAAGTATAGAGAACACTCCTTAAAGTTCATATAAAGTAGTAATCTCTGTTTGTTGTTTGTATGTCCGATCATAACTCATGAACCCTTGATCAATTTGCCTTAAATCTTGATTACGGAAATCTGGATAACCATGGAAGTGTTTAAAAATTCTAAGTTGAGTAGGTTGATTTCAATAGAGAAAACTCCTGGAAAAGCTGGATTACCATTCCCAAGGTAGTTCACACAAATAAAGAAATAAAAACTAACCTGAAGGTTTCATCATGTTTGTCTACACTCAGAAGGAACATGTCTGTGTGGGTCATTCCCTCCCCCTCCGGCCTACATATCCTTCTTCCCCCCTCCGGCCTACATTTCATTCTTTAGTTTCTGCTTGCTGAATTCACTGAATCCGCCATATACGCAAATTCCTCAGGACAAATTGAGAATTTTGTCAAACCGTGAAATTATGTTTGGATTAATCAATTTCCTTCCATCGAGGGTTAAGAACATCTGACAAGCGGACCTAAAATAAAGAAATAAATTAAAATCGGTGTTGCGCCTTCCCATCCCACTATATTCAAAATATTCTGAAAAAAATACAATTTATGACTTGATTACAGGTATTCTTCAATGCTTGAACCCCCCCCCCCCAAAAAAAAAAACTAGTAATTCTGAAAGTTATTTAACATGAAATGACCTCAAATCATATTCATACGCACAGAAAAATTTGTAGTCAGCCCCCCTCCATCATCTGCCAAATAAGAAAATGATGCTGGTTTCTAGATTATACAGGGTGTCTCAAAAAAAACTGTGCAGTAGGGGTATTAGTAACTGAGGAAACAATTTTTGTTCAATTTTTACGATCAAGGTGTCATTCGAAAGCTCTATATTTCAGTAATTTTATAATATGAAATTTTTCTTTCTAGGCCTCATCCTTTTTTTTTTACAATCAATTATTTGAGCGTAAGTCGAAAATCGATTTCCCGGATTTTTCAATTTTTCGATTTTTCACGTCTCATTTTCATTCGTTCATAAAGTATGGAAAAATTTAAAGATGTTCGAATTTTTTTTTTAAATCATAAGCTGTTAGTCTTAGGTTTCATTTTTCACTAAAATTTTGGATCAGCGATTATTACTTTTGAAGCTAGAACAATCTAAATAAAAATATGCATTGAAAAAAAAACGAAAAGAGAGCTACGGGTACCTCCGTACGAACCTTGCCCAGACCACAAAATAATTTTTTTAAATTTTCTTTTTGAAATCAGTTGGTACAATCCACAGCTCGCTATTTTAATCAATTTTTTTATCTAACCCACCAGGGTACAAAAATAAAACATTTTTTCTGATCTGAAATTACAAAAAAAAACTTTTAAAAAGTCATCACTTTAATTAATAATATTTTTACTTTAGAAATGATGTTCACGCTTTCATTTCATTTTGGAGGCCATATTATATCAATAGAGCACTCATACCGTCATGGGTATCGAAATAGGGGCAAATCCACATGGTGAATCCATTCTTACTATTCTTATGTCATTAACATTTCCGTCGACGGCACTTTTGACCTTTTTGACCTCCATGTGGTCATTTTGGAGGTCTTATTATGTCAATGGAGCACTCATACCGTAATGGCGAATCGTTTCTTACTATTTTTTGTCTATGCATGCTAAAGAAAATCCGCCGAATTTAGAGTAAAAAATTCCCAATTTTGGTCGCCCACTATAGGTATTCCCTGGGCTTTTCTTAGAGTTTAGATTGAGAATAGTAGATGTGGTATCAAACTTTTTGACAATGTCTCGGACAGCTTGCTTAGATGGAACTGTGGATTGAGGGAATTTGACCGTAAAATCTCTTCGAATATTAAGAAATCTAGTATTCCTTCTCCCAGTTGAATGTACGGTGTAAAGTTTATAGATAAACGATCTCTCACTTGGAGAAAACTGTGGTCGGGGCACCATTTCAGATTAATCAAAATAAATTGGGAAATTTTTACTCTAAATTCGGCGGATTTTTCTTTAGCATGCATACACAAAAAATTGTAAGAAACGATTCGCCACTACGGTATGAGTGCTCCATTGACATAATATGACCTCCAAAATGACCACTTGGAGGTCAAAAAGGTCAAAAGTGCCGTCGACGGAAATGTTAATGACATAAGAATAGTAAGAATGGATTCACCATGTGGATTTGCCCCTATTTCGGTACCCATAACGGTATGAGTACTCTATTGATATAATATGGCCTCCAAAATGACCACTTGGAGGTCAAAATGGGCAGTTGTGACCTCGGGAGTCAAATTTTCGAAAAAAAAGATTGAAAATGGATTTATCATGGGCGTTTACCCCCTGTTTAGACACCCATGACGATATTTGTGTGCTATTAATATAATTTGACCTCCTAAAATGACCCCTTAGAAATCAAATTTGCGGATAATGACCTCGATGGTAAATTTTTTCAAAAACCAATATCATTGTTGAATCATGCATATGCTTTTACCTATAAAACGATACCTTGGACGGCTTGTGCTCTCTAAGACGTAAGTTTACATTTGAGAATGTGTTCTTTTTTTGCGTGAACAGTCCCTTAGTAGGCCCCTGAAAAAACTTACCAACATTTTTGGCCTATTTAACTACCTAATACCTTGAACCTATCATATAAATGGACTAATAAATGAAAGCGTGAACATCATTTCTAAAGTAAAAATATTATTAATTAAAGTGATGACTTTTTTAAAGTTTTTTTTTGTAATTTCAGATTCAGAAAAAATGTTTTATTTTTGTGCCCTGGTGGTTTAAAAAAAAATTTGATTGAAATAGCGAGCTGTGGATTGTACCAACTGATTTCAAAAAGAAAAATTTAAAAAAAATTATTTTTGTGGTCTGGGCAAGGTTCGTACGGAGGTACCCGTAGCTCTCTTTTCGTTTTTTTTTCAATGCATATTTTTATTTTTAGATTGCTCTAGCAGTAATAATCGCTGATCCAAAATTTTAGTGAAAAATGAAACCTAAGACTAACAGCTTATGATTAAAAAAAAAATTCGAAGATCTTTAAATTTTTCTATACTTTATGAACGAATGAAAATGAGACATGAAAAATCGAAAAATTGAACAATCCGGGAAATCGATTTTCGACTTATGCTCAAATAATTGGTTGTAACAAAAAAAGTATGAGGCCTAGAAAGAAAATTTTTACATCATGATATAACTGAAATATAGAGCTTTCGAATGACACCTTGATCGTAAAAATTAAACGAAAATTGTTTCTTCAGTTACTAATACCCTTACTGCACAGTTTTTTTTGAGACACCCTGTATTTACCTTGGGGTGGGTCCGGCTCCGATGGTTTCAAGTTTCTTCCAAATTCTGTTGTTTAAGTCGAAGGAATATACGTCGTTAAAATATTTAGAATCCCTGGAACAACAGATTGTAAAATGCGCGTCAATAGATTTTCAAGTTGCTCATGATTTTGCTACCTTCTAACGTTCACCTTTGCATAAATGATGTTCAGATCGTTTAATCCTCTATTGCTTAAAAGAAATGAAAATTCACAAGTTTCTTAAAAATTATATTTTAAAACGACCGCTCATAATCAGAACACTTATTAGACTAAAAAATAAAAAAATTAAAAATCAATCGTTGGTTCCCTGAGATTATCATGAAATCCTCCAAAAACGACGAGGAAATGTTTGAAGACGACCATCCTGTGTCCGCTCCGACCAGAGGGTCCACCTGCAGCCTCAATCTATGCATTACACAATATAAATAATAAATATATATAGTTTCAGATCATAGTACTTTGAATGTTTATTTGATAACAATAATAAAAATATAAAAAAGTAGACTACAGTAGGACGAGCGGGGGAAGGCTGGCGGCCATAAGCCACAACATTTTCACTTCCATGCCATATATTAGCTTTTTGTCTTCCGGCAGACATGAGCCACAACCGTACGGTCTTCCATGCCACAGCATACGAGTATTCTGGCAATTATTACGTTTTTTATTAATAAATTTATTACATTGAAATTGTGATTTTCAAAAATCTAGCGATGTCATGCAAAAGACGTATATAAAGAACTTTATATTTAAGTTTTAAATTAACATAATGACGATTTCTAAAACAAAAAAACAAATTCATTCTTTCCTCTAAAATTGCTTAATTGTGAAAATATTATGAACAATAAAAACGATGGACCATAATTTACTCTTAACCTTCAAAGGGTGCCCATTAACCGAAAATTTGCACAATTTAACGAGAAAATTGCAAAATGGATTTGGGGGGGGGATCTGTAACAGTCAGATAATTTAAGTTAATATTGTGATTTTTCTCATCTAATTTGTCTTTGTGTCCACAATGCGCGTAAAATGATGTAAAATTTTCTTTGTATGGTGTAAAGCATGGCATTGAGGGCATGGCTACCGGAAGACAAAAAATAATATGTGGCAAGGAAAGGGAAAATGTTGTGGCTAATGAATAGAAAGACGACGTTATCAATTTTATATATTTGATGTGGTTTGTGTAAAATGTGGCAACTTGTTTGAAGCAGAATTACTATGTTTCTTGTTCATCCGACTGTTGAAATTATTACTCGAGTCTTCTAGTCGTCTTTCTAAATTCCAAAGATTTATGGGTCCCACTGCAGCAACTTAGAAACTCTACATTCAACCCCTAGGATGTTATTTTCGAAGATTTTTTGTTGGTAACTTAAATCTCATCCTTTCCGGTAACTTTGTATTTAACAAAACTTAATCTTCATGTGAAGTTTTGGCAAATTAGTTTTGGAATAAATATGTGATATTTTTACATTTTTTAAGAACTAACACTTTTTTATTGTTTTTAGTCACCTTCTCCCATCGTTTAGAAGAAAAATGATAACACCACAAATCCTGCAAAACAACAAACTCTATTGATACAACAGAAAAATATTTCTCAAAAATTAATTTTAAACAGAAATTATTTATTTATGATTATTAAGGACCGGGATTTAAAACTGCATTTGTAAGTGACATATATTTTTAAAAAAGTTGACAGCGAGAAAAATTCGGAAAAGAAGACATTTGACAAAAAAAACAATTAGATTTTGTTTCCTTATGATGATAGAATTGTGATTCTGTAGGACTTGTGTATTCTCCTCCAAATATATATAGTTGTCCACCACCTTGGGATACAATAGCAGCCTAAATATATTTATCCGACTCTTTTAAAAAGAACAATAGAAGCCTAAATATTTATATATTTCTTAAATAACATTCAAATGCGGTTTTAAAAATTCATGACAAACTTGACTGGAGCGTATGAACAGATATTGCCATCCCCCCCCCAGCCTAAACGTTTCCCCCTGGGAGGGGGGGGAGAAATTTTCATGAAAATATATACCGCGGAATGATTCCTTCTACCTGATGTGCACTTCTAGGAGGGGGTCCGGCAGGGGATTGTATCTGGGTCCAAGAACTCCTCTTTGTGTTATAAATCAACAGATCACTAGGGGCAACATTATCATCATCTTAAAACTGTTTTTTTTCTCATTATTTTAATCTTGTACATTGACAGAATGAGTAAAAATAAAATTTATATTACAATGGCCACTTTTAAATTAATTTCTCTATGAAAAAATCTTTAAATTTTTGCTATCATTTGAAAAAAAAGGGGAAACATTTTTTGTTTTTTTTTTATTATTCCTCAGTTTAAAGAGTCCAAATGACATTTCCGTCATGCCACAAAACGGTTTGAGAGGAAAGCATTTAAATATAAATCTTTTATGTTATTTAGAAGACTAGGATTTCAGTTCTATTTCAATTGAACATTTTCTCATTGAATACATTGTAAACACTATAAAACAAAAACAAAAAAGTTCGCAGATTGTAAAAAATAAATTCGTAAATTTTTAAATTTAATGAAATTCGAATTTTGTTGACGGCTAATTTTTGGAATTTTGATCATCTATAAACCTTCCCTAATGTAAGGTAAGGTCCCACACAAAATTTGGGCCCGATCGGTTCAGCCGTTTTGACATTTATTGAACACAAACAAACCAACAGACAGACGAGCAAAGAATATATTTAGATGGTGATTTCCCTGAACATCTGAGTTTTACTTCCGTTGTAATATTCTCCGCCAAAGAAAACTATTTCAGGATTATCCGGATGTGCCGTCATTGAGAAATTGCTCCTAAAAAAATTAGGTGTGTACTGAATAGTACAGTTAGGCCGTGTACTTAACGTGAGAATTAGAACTGTTTGGGACTTGATGTGCACTAGATGTCTAACATCATATTAAATAGTTTATAGCTCTAAACTGAGATTTAAGGGAGTAATCAGAAAATTTAAAAAGAAAGAATCATTTAAAAAAATTTTCTTGCAGAAAATACCAGGTTTTTCGCGTATTGGGCGTTACGTCTTGGAGATAATCTAATATGATATGGGACGCTCTGTATATAATTTGTACTGTTTGATCTGTGTGTACAGAGTTTGTACTGTCTGACCTGTGAGAAGGTGGTTGAACTGTCAACTCCTTTACTTCTTTTCTTTTTTTCTCTTCTGCTTCTATTTGTTTAACTATCTTTTCTATATCATCCTCTCCTGTAATTCATTAAATACATTAACTTGCTTCCTTTGCATTGACAATTACTCACATCAGTACCATGAGCGTTTTAAACTGTTGTTTATATAACAGAGTTCTTGTGGCATAAAACCGACATTTATATTTCAATAGTTATGAAATATTTGAACTTGATTTTATTCAAGTTTACATTGCCATCCATTCACCTGGGCAATATTTAAAGGGAGTGTTAACAAAATATGAAAGGGAGTGCTGGGTGCAGTAATCACGAATGTAATGCAAGGAAAGTTAATTGCAGTTGCGTTTCCTGTGCGTACATATTGAAACCAGTTCTCTCTGGGCGGAATTTGTAAACAAGAATAGATGCCTCAGTGTTCGTCTAGTATCCGAGGAGGTTAAAAGCATTAAATTTTGATAATTTTGATAATTCACAAAATAATTTCCTATTACCAGAATATTTCATTGATTATTTATGTGAAAGATGGATTCCATGTCAGGCTTCAACATCCATCTTGTGTTTACATTACCGCCCGGTGACAGTACACTGCAGTAAAAGATGCGTACGCCTCTGAATTAACTTTCCTTGCATTAAATCCTTGTAATCACTGCATGTGAACTATACAGAGGAAGGTCAAATTTATGAAAAATTACTGCTACAACTTTGTGACAGAGTAGCTCCTCTAGTTTGATTTTATGTAAAAGAAAATTTATCCGGGTACATCTTGGAAATTCAAAACATTTATGTTCTTCTCAAGCGCGTTATGAAAAAAGTAACGATTAAAAACATACAAGATAATAACAAAATGTAATTCCGTCTGTGCCTGATAACTTCAAAATTAAAATTCATTTTTACCTTTGGCCGCCAAGTCCTTTTTGGATTTTAGTTTTAATTTCTTTTCTGTCTTTTCCGCAGTTTTCTCTGCTCCTAACCCCTTCTTCTTCTTCTCTTTATCCTTCTTTCCCATTTTATCTAAAACGATAAATAAGAAATGACATCGCTCTAAACGTTCTTAGATAATCTACATTACTTAAATCATAAATCAATAACTTGATAATTAATTTATTACATACATTTTATCTAGTTTTAAATTTTAGAAAATGCGAGAAGTTTTCCTGATTCCTCCTCAAGAACATTGTCCAATCTCCAATCCATTAATCCCGTCGCATCGTTGGCTTCGGAGAAAATTAAATTTCTGAACTTTGCTTCTTCCTTCTCACTTCGAAGAACTACTGCTAGTTTGGAACCTGGGCCTAGAATTGTTCTAGCAAGTTTAATTACAAAATTCAATTCGTTAAGTTCATTATTGACAAACAGACGGAGTGCAAGAAACACCTTCATTGTATTTTGTTTGATCAATTCTTTTTGGTTCTCAGTCTCAAAATGAGGTACGGCAGATAAACAGCTATTCACAAGACTAGATAACTCTCTGGACGTCTTGATGGGGTTGTTCATATATCGTCTTTCTATAACATCAGTTACGATATTCTTCGCACAAGTAACACCTCCGTACACCTTGAATATCTTGATTATTGATTCCATATCTAAGTATTCAATAACTTCAGCCGCAGTTGGTCCCGACCCGTTCATTCTTAAATCCAGAGGTTCATCAGATTCCATGTTAAACCCTCTAGAAGAATTCAACTGGGCCTGAGAAATTCCTAGATCCAGGAGAATTCCGTCGCAAGATTTTGTCCATTTTTGAAGTTCGTCATTTTGTTTAACAATACTCGGTAGATCACTGAATTTCCCAATTCGACCGATAAAGTTCTTATCGCAGTTTTGATGATACCTGTCGACAACAGTATCATCCTGGTCGAGACCGAATACATGGTGACCTTTCTCTAGCAGCAGTGTCGACTGAACACCGTCACCAAACGTTAAATCGAACACTGTCGAACAATCCTTAAAAACGTTCAAAACCTCGTTGTTGAGCTGCGATGTGTGTGTGGAGACATGTCTGACACAAATCCTTGAAAACATATTAGACGTTTTTAGAAACATTTTAAAAGCACATTTTATAAACCGGTGTCAGCGATATATTTCACACTATTGAATTTCCTAATCCTAGACTTCAGTTAAAAAGTGAATTCAGTCTTCTTAGAACATGCCGAGTTTAAAAAACACTCGCGGCAATAGCACACTATACAGTTAAGGCACTTGGAAAGAACAACAACCGTAAAAAAATTGCTATTTTCCTAAATTTAAATCCGGTCATATGTAAATTCATTGAATTTAAAATGTGTTTTCAAAATTAATTTATAAAGAATTTAGAGCTTGATGCCTAAACTGTTTGCGGTGGTGTACACAGTACACTACACTTAGGGTAGCGGAAGAATTCGATTAAACAAATTTTGACAGGGTAGAACTAAAAATGTGAGCCAGTGAATTCTTTTTTGATATGATGGTTAGAATTGACAATTATATGGTAAATAAAGGCAGGGGGGTCCTTCAACCTTCCAAGAGAATTAGACATGACAAATGAACCATTAAATGCTGAATTCTTCATGAAATTGATCTCAAACTGGATTTTTTTACTATATATATATTTTTTCAGAGAGAAAATGGCATCAGAGGTTGAGGAGACTTTGAAGCGACTTGTCGGACACAAGGTTAGTTTATCAGTTTATAAATCAACATTTGTATTGAGGATTATAGTTCTATTAATTCCTTTTGAAATTTCCTGAAAATACTCAAGAGGGGCGCTGTATGGGAGGTAGGATCTGGGCAATTTCTTTACTAAAAGTGTCTTGGGACACCCCATCTTCTTCCATCTTTCTTTGAAGCTAAAATATACCATTTTCTGAGTGAAAGTGATGGAGCGGAATGGATTTATTTTCATCTAACCTCATCCAGGGTTAGGTTAGGTTTAGATACTTTCTGGGCCGAGCGCTGCGGCTAGGATAGGCTAGGAGGTCGAGCGCTGCAGCCACGGGTTAGGTTAAGTTAAGACACTTTCAGGGCCGAGCACTGCAGCCACATGTCGTACATTTTAGATCCATGTACAAAATTGATAGGGGGGGGGGGCCAAAAATCGTTCTCTAGGAAATTACTCCTTATAATAATAAAATGAGTCTAGGTTTTTTTTAATGAAACACATACATGCAGTACAAGATGACTTAATTTTAATAATTATATTATATTAATATATTAATGTTTAAAGGGTGTGATTGGTACAATTGTTGTAAACAATGAGGGAGTTCCTATCAAATCTACCCTGGACAACCCTACAACAGTACAGTACAGTGGTCTACTCAACAATCTTGTGGATCAGGTACATGAAGATAACAGTTTAGTGCAGTGCTGTGCAGTACAGTACATTCCAAGTACAGTAAAGTACAGTACAGCGATCTTCTCATTTCTCAACAATCTAGTGGATCAAGTACATAAAGGGTACAGTTTAGTACACACAGTACAGTACAGTTTAGTACAATACAGCGGTATACTCAATAATCTAGTAGTTCAGTTACATAAGGGGTACAATTTAATCAAGTACAGTACAGTACAGTGGTCTACTTAACAATCAAGTGGATCAGGTACATGAACTTATGAAGTGTACAGGTCAGAATAGAACAATACATTTAGGTACAGTACAGTACAATTTAGTACTGTAGAGTGGTCTACTCAACAATCTAGTGGATCAGGTACATGAAGGAAAAAGTTTAGTACGGTACAGTACAGTACAGTGATCCACTCAACAATCTAGTGGATCAGGTACATGAAGGTAATAGTTTAGTACGGTACAGTCCAGTACAGTGGTCCACTCAACAATCTAGTGGATCAGGTACATGAAGGTAATAGTTTAGTACGGTACAGTCCAGNCCCCCCCCGAATAACAATACACGAGCTGTGTTTATAATTACTGTGTTGGCAACATTTTATATTCTCTCATTTTTACCAATCTTGTCACTGAAAGAAAACAAAGTTAATCCTTATTCCATATATAATCATACATTCTAATATATCGTTTAACTGCAGGCAAAGACAATGTTCAAGGAGTTGGATCCCAGCAATGATCTCACTTTTCTCAGGATTAGAACCAAGGTGAGCAGTGAAATAAACTGATTAAAAGAAATGATTGATTGATTGTCGTACAAAATTTTTTGTCGAATAATTGGTTATTTGTACGAAAAATTGATCGATTGTTTAATTTTAAGTGTGTTTTTTGATGCGTTCATTTAGTTTCTGATCAAAATGGATTGATCGATTCATCAATTAAATTTTAGATCCTTCGATCCTCCTTTAAAGTTTTTTTGATATTACTTAAAGTTTTTTTGATATTACCATTTTTTATGACTTAAAATGAACAATGAACATTAACGAATGGTTAATTTTAATTGTTATATTTGTTGTAAATTAATTAACGCTTAGTGTGTTTTCAATTTGTATTTTTAACTTTTTTATTTTAGAAACATGAGATTATGGTTGCACCTGATAGAGACTATCTTCTGATAGTTATTCAAAATACGCAGGATAGCTAGGCAGCTAACCAGTAACTACCAGAGCATAGAAGCCAGAATATGTCGGGGTTTGAAAGATTTCACTTGTAAAACATTCGCGGATTTTAGGTTGTTTTGAATTCATTTTAATGCAATAGATAACCAAGAATGGAGGGGGATTTCTTTTATTTTAAGGGGAGGGGGTCGTACTTTCTGATAACTCTGTTTCTCGATTTGTTTTTTCAATATTAATTAAACACATATTGCTTAATTATGTCATTTACTAAATACTGATTTATATATTGATTGATTAATATATTCTCATATTGTAATACATGCACTTAATCTCACAATAAAACAATTCTTAATTATTATAAAATTTATAATTAAATTTTGCACATCTATTTGCACTTAATGTGATATTTGTCAGTTATTCAAAATTAAAATAAATCTTACAATAATATTTCATCCTGTAATTTGATGAAAGCATTTAAACTTACAAATTTCAGAGATTTGAAAACATGACCTCCACACCGTCCCCCGGGATTCCTCACTCCCCACTTCAATCCGAGAAATCCCGGCGATATGACCGCCAGCTTAGGCTCTGGGGGGATCATGGACAGGTACTGCAGAACACTAGAGAAAATAGTGCAGTACAGTTTTCAACAGTGCTTAGGCTCCTGATCATTTAAAGAATTTCCCTTCGGGGGGGGGGGGTAATTTTAGAAGATTGGGGCGAAATACGAAAAACTGGAAATTATTTTTAGTTTTTATACTATAAAATTATGATTTTTTTATTTCCTAACAAATCTTTTATTCTCCCTAAATCAGTGATTAAATCTTTTTATCTTGTCTACTTGGGTAAATTATTTTGAATTTTGAAATTATTTTTTGGTCATTGGAATTATTTTCATGTCCATGGTGAAATATTTTTTGATCATTTAAACTATTTTGTGATGATTGTTTGACCTACATATATATTTTCATGAAATATAAAAAATTTTAAATGAGTAAATAATGTGTTGTTTGAACTACAGGAAATGACGTCATTATCAGCAGTTAGAATGAACATTAGTTCAAACGATCAATAGTTCAAACGGCAGTAGTTCAAATGTGGATCCACCTGTTTTTTATGGCAAATTAAGGTTCAGCAAATAATATTGCTATAAAGCAAAGTCATTTTTGACATTTTTTTTTCAGTATAAGAAATTTAAAATGAGCTGGATTTTAAAAGGACTGCTTGAAAATGAAGATCCACATCAAAATGTAAAAAATTCAAAGCAAGTAGCATTAATTTAACATCGTCTTTGTTCCCCCCACTCAAGTAAATTGATCTAAACATTGTTTAAACCCAACATTTCTTTATAAAACATATTTTTAATGTCTGGAGCATTTTTTTTCGCTAAAGCACCAAAAATGTGTTAAATATTTAGAAAAAGCTTTCTAAATAATTATCCCTCCCTCAAAGGGTACGTTGGAGTTGGGGGAAATCAACATAACTGCCCAGTGCCCATACCTGTATGCTTGATACAGCATAGTTTTTAAATATCAGTTTGAACAAAAAAACTTGAAGAATCCCAATTAACTTTTCTTCTTTTCATTCTTCCCTCATCACATGCACAGTTCAACGTTTAATTTTTTTATTTTTTAATAAATTCATTTTTTAAACTAGATGAGAATATAATTAGCTACTTAGCGTATACATCTATTTCCTCATTCCTGGCGAGTTTTAATTATTTTACGGACATTTTACTTGAAATAGATGTTCACCAAGTTTTAGAAATGAAAACATAAAATTTGAATTTTTTCAGAACGCGCTTGAGTACGCGAGTATTTGCATGATAAACGCGAGTGCAATTGGAACTGAGATATTGAAGTCTCTAGTTCTACCTGGAGTTGGATCCTTTACTATACTTGACCAACACAAGGCAAACACACAAACACAACATCAAGATTTAATATTAGAATAAGTAAATAAAACTAGTTCATGTTTATTTAACTCTAAACCAGAATCAAATTATAATTGTGCATAACACGCACGCACACGCACACTTATTTTTAATTACCTTGTACGTGATTTTGCTCGTTTGGTTTTATATTTTAAACTTCAAAAAGGCTGAACCAATCGGGTTCGAATTTGCACTACTAATGAAAATAAAAAATATTTGCATTATCGTTATTTTAACATTGATTTCTCCAACTGTATGGTTTGAGGGGAGCGCCTTTGTCTTATGTTTATCCCCTAATTGTTTTCCAGAGGGGGGATTTCCCCTGACTTCACAAACTGCTACGTTAGCATTGTTGACAGACAGTTTTAAGATTGGGAAGAAACATAAAATCGGTATAATGATAAAACCTTTCCAGTCATTATCAAATTGTTTAACTTTAGACATGGGTAAACATTTCTTTTCTTGATGTTTGTACATTGACTAGTTGACAGCTGAAGATGCAGGAAACAATTTTTTTCTGGATCCAGGTGATACAAGAATGAAAGATTTTAAAAGTGGTTGTAACTAGGAGAGGGGGGGATTGTATGCGGGTATTAAATATTGAACATATATTTTTTCTGATTATTGGCTTTATGTAATTTTCCCCTTAAATTGAAAGCATTTCAGGTGGAGAAAAATGAAAAATTGGACATCAAAAGGCTTATTTTTCTTTTTGATACTTTTTACCCTCCCCCCTAGATATGAGAGATATATGTGATATGAAGGTTATGCACAGTTAGTGGGTATTCATTTTTCACAATTAACCAGATCCAGTATACTTCGTAGAGGGGGAGGGGAAGGCAGATCTTTTATTAAAAAGAATGATGTAATTTTTCCTAAAAATTCCTTTTATTTGAAAATTCATCTGACTGTATGTTGTGTTGTAGAGTGTATAGGGCAGAGTCGAGGTGAGGTTGCTATGCGTCTTCTTCTTGAACTAAACCACGAGGTCCGGGGGGATTGTGTACAGCAGTCTGTAGAACAGGTTCGATCTCTGCAACCATTTTTTTAAATTAAGTAGTTGTATATGTTGCCCCTTCCCCTGTCTGGGGGAATTAGTATCGAAGAATAAGGGGTGATATACATTTTACCCAGAAAAGTTAAATTATTTATACCTCAACGTCATCTTTAGATTTTTCACAATTAGATGAAAATTATTTTTTAAGTGTTTGGTTAAATAATAATAATAATAATAACAGTTCGTCTTGTATTGTGGATATCGAGATCAATGCTTGATCTCATCTTTTTGTTAATCTGCAGATTAAATTAAACTTGATTAGATATTCGGGAAAGTGTCTAAAATTCAACCAATTTTAGTGTCGTTTGCCAAACCGAACAGTCAATCAAAATCCGGGGACTTTTTTCATACTCTGTTTTATAATGTTAACTTTATGTTATATTTTTTAATATAATTCAGGTTCTTGAGATGAAACGTGATTTCTTCTCCTCCTTCTCCCTGGTTGTGTGCTGTGGACTACCGGAGAGAAGTTTGCTAAATCTAGCAAAAATTCTCTGGACGGAGAACATTCCTCTTGTTACAGTTAAAACAGCCGGGTTCCTAGGATACATGAGATTACAGGTCGCTATTAATTAAAAAAACGGATTTTTCATTAGTTTTAAAAAGTGGCTATAAATTTATGGAAAATTTTTATAAATTATGACCGGTGACAAAAAGATATTGTTATTATCATTAAAGGTTCACAGATTATCTTAAAGGGATTCTAGACGGAATTTCAAGTGTCCCTCCATTTATACAGTGATATGTTTGATTCACACCGGAACCTTTTAAGCCTGGTTTCATGCTTTACTGTTACAGTGCGGTACTGTATTTATGCCTCTTTTCTCTTTTTAATTGATTATTTACAAATTAGTTACTTAGGGAGGAAAGTGTTAAAAGAAGATAATATCTTTCTCATTGTTGCACAGATAAAGTTTCAAAAGATAAACTGGGCCACTCTAAACTTGAGATTTACTTCAAATTCCATCAGTAAGATGCGCTAAATATTTGAAAACACTGCAGATGGATTTTCTCAAATAAAATAAGAAAATTACCGCCGGATCTAATGATTTTATATCCGGTTAGGTCCGGGAACATTTTATCGTTGAGACTCATCCTGATAGTCGGACTCCTGATCTCCGTCTGGAGAATCCCTGGCCGGAGCTAGAGACCTGGCTCCAGAACCAGGTGGATAAACTTGAATCCATGACGAGACAGGAGCACAGTCATACTCCTTACCCTGTACTTCTATACAGGTAAAAAAACAATCGTCCAACAATTGGTAGAAAATGAACGGTCAATCTGAGGAATATGCTTCCTAGCATTGGTTACCCAGGGGGGTGAATTTAACATTTTATTGTACAGTTTAACCCAGAGCTTTGGACTATAAATCGAAAGAATATTTAGTTTTTTAATTGAATAATTTTTTGAAACTCATTAAAACTATTCCTGCATATTTCACGGCTTTTTTTTTATTTTTACAATTACTGGATTTCAGGTAAAATAGCATAAAACCGATTGAAAAATTGTCAAAAAGATATTTTATAAATTCTTTTGATGTTTTCTAAGTTCTTGGTTAAACTTTACTCTGTAAGTGTCACGGTTTTGAAGGGGGAGGGGGCATTGGGAAGATTTGGTACCCTTTGCCAGGGTGGGGGGGGGTCCTTTACAGATTACATTTCTCTGCTTTATTCTTGTATTCATTTACTATTGTTTGTTAAGATATTTAAACGAATGGCGAGCAGAGCATAATAATGATATTCCTCAGAATTATAAAGAAAAAACTCAGTTCAAGGAAAACATCAGAAAAGGTAAGAAATAAAAAACTTTACTCACCAATTCTAGATTATCAATTTAGTTAAATAGTGTTCGCGAAATATTTGATTTATAATTATTTAATAATTTAATAAATGAAATATGAATTGATTAAAAGGTCTGATCATCGAACACGCAGATATCCGTATATTTCAAGCTAAAAATTAAATCAAATCAAGTTTAAGTTAAAAAATTTCTTCATAAATATAATTACGCTTAGGCCTACTGAGAAGAGAGGGGAATGAAGAGTTTGAAGAAGATGAAGAGAATTTTGAGGAGGCCTGTAAAGCTGTGAATACCGTTATAAAATTATCAAGGAAATTTTCAGCTCAAAATTTATTCATGTTAAAATAAGATGTTCACTCGTGTAGCTCTTATGTTATAAAATCTGTTTAATGCTTAACTAGGCTTTTAGGGCGCTACGCACACCATCTTCTATTTCAATTGTGAACATATTCTCTTTGTATACATTGTAAGATAAAATCAAACAAAAAATTTCTCGGATTTTATAAAAAAAATTGTCGATTTTCAAAATTTTAAAAAGCAAATTTTGTTTAGAGGCAAAATTTTGAAAATTTGATCTTCCATAAACCTTCCCTGGGTACATGTGAAGTACCACACAAAATTTTGGCCCGATCGGTAGAGCCATTATGACGTATTGGATAAAAACAAACAGACAAGCAAAGTATATAGATAGATGTAAACCATCCCTTGTAGCAGCAAGGGATGGAATACTTGCCTTAGACACTAAATTGTTATATCAAGTTAAATTCAAGATTTTTATTGAAGATTGGTTGGTTGCTTGGTTAAACAGTATATTTGTGTACAATGTACAGTATACATACACATTAATACCATGTAGATCAAATTGATTGAGCTGAATATTTATGTACAGTATACCCAGTAATATTTATTGGTTGAGTATTTAGTTGATTGATTGATTGATTTGCTGACTGATTGATTGATTTATTGGTTGGTTGGTTGGTTGGTTGGCTGACTGGTTGGTTGATTGATTGGTTGGATGATTGATTGATTGGGCTGTTTATTCATGTTCAGTATACCCAGTAATACCATGAAGATATTGATTGATCGGTTGATTGATTGATTGATTGATTGATTAAGTTGTATATGTATATACATTGTACCCAGTAATATGAAGATATTGATTGATTTTTTGATTGATTAAGCTGTATATTTGTATACAGTCTACCAGTATGAAGAAATTAATCGATTGATTGATTGATTAAGCTGTATATTTGTATACAGTCTACCAAATAATTTTAAGAAGAAATTAATAGATTTATTGATTGATAAAGCTGTATATTTATTAATATTAATTGATTGACTGATTGATTGAGCTTTATATTTGTGTACAGTATACCCAGTAACACTATGACGATATTACAAGATCCGTGTGCCAGCAACCTTCACAGCGGAGCTGAGGTAAATCTTTATCTCTGTTTTTTTAAAACCCCAAAATTTGCATAAACCGGGTTTTCTTTCAAAACAAGATCTAGTTAAAGAGACTGTCGGCGTAATTTCAAGTGACCCTCCAGTGTTACATGCCTAATTCACAACCTCACCTTCAGCTTTTTATCGGATAATAAATTTGAAAGAAAGCGGGGTTTTTTGTCTAGAAAAGGTAAAGTTTCTCTTTATTTCCTTCGCTTTATTGATGTAGAAAACACCAATTGAAAATAATCAATTTTGAAATGGAAAAAGTGGGATAACTCCATAATTTTTAATCGAACAAATGTTTAAAGGGTACCCTTAGAGGATCAAACATGCCACTATATATGGAGAGTTATGTTCACAGGCTCTTTATTTATTTAGACAGACCCTTCAGCCTTTAACTATTCAAAACGAGTTTTTTAAAGGGAGTGACCTGCAATGTATGGTAGTTGAACTGAAAATGTAGTAATGTGGAGAAATCTTTTAGGATTCATTTAATACATATTAAACGTTTTAATGATGTATAATAACTGGGTTTGAGCGCAAAGTCGACTTTAAAAATCATCCATTTGGGTAGTTGCGTTTTGAGAATAGATATTTTTTTAATTATTGAATAACGACGACAAAAATGTAACACAAATTCTACAGTTGTTAGTTGTTTAGGAACAGGACGAAAAAATAAAAATTAACTCTCATCATCAAAAATAAGTAATCTTCATCAGTCATTAGTTTCTGTTATCTCTCATTGTTCACAAACATTTTCTGTAGATTTTCTGGAATTTTTATTGATTAGACGACATTTGAAGAATTTGTAGAAATCTGCGAACAAATTTGTAAGGAATAAGAAATTCAATGTAATGATGAAAAAGAAATAATTGATTCCAACATTGTTTTATTGACAAATTTCTATTGAGTAGTATATTCCTAAACTTCTAATAAGTTTACTGTAGAATTTGTCGTCATCGTTATTTAATAATCTAAAAAATAACGATTCTCAAAAGATGGCAAGGCCTGATTCGCAACTGAACCCTTAAAAGGTATGTCACATTCTACTGGGGGAAAACAAGTGGAATCATCAGATGTAAATTCAAACCTAGAAATACGACAATATCTTCCACACATTCTTTTTCAGATAAAGGTTTCTATGGTACCATTGTGATTCGAGCATTGTCATCTCATCTTTGCATGGAGGGTCACTTGAAATTACATTTTAAAGTCAATTAAAAAAATATTTTAGAGTTTTTGGCTGATAGCTCACGCAGTTGGAAGATTTGTGGATCTAGAGAACCGTCTTCCTGTAGAGGGGTTACTCCCAGATATGTTTAGTGATAGCGCCAGGTGGGGTTTATGGAGGGAGGGAGTCCAGAGTTCCTCAAATAGTAATCACCGCCACTCAAATCTGTTTTGCGGCAAGCTCGCTCCTCAATTGGTAATCTCCACCACCTCAATTAGTAATCACCGTAAAATTTTGTTTTCTGTGATTTGAATTTAATGCACTTTTAACACAATTTTCGACATCTATCAGGGTTTTATGGCATAAAAGGTCGGGCTGCCTGTTAACTAAAAATTATCTCATCCCACCCAAAGTAATATCCATCTCCATTTAAAAGATATTTTCAAAAAACCTTTACAGTGTTTAGATTTTTGTATTCGCCAACTCGAGTTCAACATCTACAACAAAACTAATTATATGCATAGAAAGTACTTAAAATTTACTAAAAATTATCTCATACCACGTTAAGTAATATCCATCTCCATTCAAAAGATATTTTCAAAAAACCTTTACAGTGTTTAGATTTTTGTATTCGCCTACTCAAGTTCAACATCTACAACAAATTTAATTATATGCATAGAAAGAGCATAAAATTTTGAAAAATTAGTCTCATCCCACCCCCTACTGAAAATGAAGTATTTAGTCCACTAATAATGGGTTAAAGTTTCCTCTTTATATAAGGAGTTTAAAGCAACATTCAGAGGAAAATGCCGCAAACATTCTTAAAGCGAAACTTGAAACTAAAAAACGTAATATATTTCTAGCACTTAGTGTGGCATATTTATAGATTTATTTTCGAAACTAAGGAGCAATAAAGAAAGCTTTAACAATATTGTACACCATAGGGCCATTACAAGAGGTCTATATGGTCTTAATTCTAAGAAATAAACGATTTAATGTTATGCTTTTTTGGGCTTATTACTATTTGAGGTGGTGGAGATTACCAATTGAGGAGCGCGCTTGCCGCAAAACAGATTTTGGTGGCGGTGATTACTATTTGAGGAACTCTGGACTCTCCCTCGTTTATGCGAGACATTTCAAATTTCTTCAAATATTTCGTTGTAAATGTATATTGTATACATTTACAAATTATAATCTTCTCGGAAGTGTCAACTGTCTCCTGAACGTCTTTAACCCTTGATAGTATATTTTTTCTTTAAAGAAATATTAAGTTAAATACATATAACATTAGAATGTCTTGTTTTTTCTTTACATTGTTAAGAGTTGCTGAGATCGTTCTGTAATTTTGGAGTTTTGCTTATAATATCGGTCTATCCATGCATTTGTTTTTCGAAATCTGATTATTTTTATTTGTGGTTTTTCTACAAAAGTGACTTGTACATTTCTTGCTTCAGAAACATAGAGAAATTTTTTTAATTAAGCAATTTTCAAAGTCAGAAAAACGAAGTTATCTTCCACATCATTAATCAAATTAAGGTTTCAAGGGTTTATGGCTGGGATTGCCCCTCTGAAAATGAAGGGTCACTTTAAATTACCTGTACATTCTCTTTATGGAATATTCAGCGGTTTTTCTATTTTTCTCTGTACAATGTCGCCAAGAATTTTGTAAATTGTATAAATAGCAGTTTGCAAAGTTAGATCTATGAGGAATAAGTAAGACGACAATTGCACACTACAGTTTTCTGGTTACCACTTAATCAAGAATAACAATAGAAAATTAGATTTTTGACAGAGAATTATAGTCTGGATCCGATCCGCCTAAGTAAATTACATTGTCATGATGTCATAAAAAATGGAAAATTTTTAACAAGAATTTCTTTAACATTTTTTTTATTTAGATATGTCGAGCTGCATAATATTTATAGAGAGAGGGCCAACCAAGATGCTGAATCTATTTATAAATATATTGTTCAATTCCTAGAGTCTAACAACAGATCTAGGTATTTATTATGTTGTTCAATTCCTAGAGTCTAACAACAGATCTAGGTATTAATAGTGTTGTTCAATTCCTAGAGTCTAACAACAGATCTAGGCATTATTAGTGTTGTTCAATTCCTAGAGTCTAACAACAGATCTAGGTATTTATAGTGTTGTTCAATTCCTAGAGTCTAACAACAGATCTAGGTATTTTTTTAAATAGAGTCATAACTAGAAAAAAACGGAACGAAGGTCGTCTTTTAAAGTCTTAGATAGAATTGTCGCAACGTTTTTTTGTTTTAATATTTCTTTATAAAGCTTTTACTCCAATAATGTACCCGTTAGCAATAATTTGTGTTCAATTGTTCAAGATGTTTTTAAACATATTCATTCCTAGAGCAACAAAAGAATGGTATTAATACCATAATCGTCAAACTTCAAAACGTTGGGTGGAACAAAGCTTAGATCCGTTAAGCTACATATTTTTCATCGTTCTTTTATTCAGAGATGTTGTTTCGGAGGCTGACGTACGGAGGTTTTGTCGTGAGTCAAGGTATCTAAGATTGGAGCGAGGATGTAGCCTGGAGGCTGAATATACTGGAGGAGGATCCTCCACCAGCCTCCAGAACGGTCTGGAGGACCCAGACTCAGATGCACTGTATTATCTCGTACTCAGGGCTGTAGATAGGTTAGCGCATCATTAATATTACTTTAAAGGGAGTGTTAGGTTAAAAGGGTAATTCAAACTTTGTAATGTAAATCTTAAGATCAAGTATTCATGTAAGTTTATTCACTCTTTGATATCACATGTTGCCATACCCTGCAGTGGTAACTTTTATTGAGGGATCAAACATTTTTTCTACTAATTCAAAAGTGTCTATATTAAATATTGAGATCAAGCATTCAAGATTTAAAATACTCCAAACAAGAGTTTTGACCTTGAGGTCCATTTTTAAAATTTGTTCAGGTGAAAATTACAAAATCCATAGTAACATTTAAAACCAAAAATAAAAAAGATATCGACAAAATTTTTACTGTTTTCTTGTTCCCGCTGTATAAAAAATTTTCCTTTAAAAAATCTACGCACATTGTAAACTGTACAGATACAAAAGTGAGTACGGATCCACCCCTGACCTGTTTAATTGTACAGGAATTTACAGGTACATAAGTGAGTACGGATCCAACCCTGACCTGTATAATTGTACAGGAATCGTACAAGTACATAAGTGAGTACAGATCTACCCTTGACCTGTATATTTGTACAGGTACATACGTGAGTACAGCTATACCCCTGACCTGTATATTTGTATAGGTACATAAGTGAGTACGGATCTACCCTTGACCTGTATATTTGTATAGGTACATAAGTGAGTACGGATCTACCCCTGGAGATACTGATCCCGAGGTTGAGGCGGATACTGCCAAACTTAAAACTATTTTTACCCGGCTCTGCATAGAGGCCGGTCTAACTCCGCCCCAGGGACAGGTGAATATAATTCATTTAAAACTGTTTTTTTGTTGACAGCAAGAACACCAATATGATTGTTTACATAAAAATGGTATTTCACTGTGAGCCGGAATAAAATATTTCTTGTTCCAGAATGATTTCATTAGGGGTAAATTCTACTTTTTTTTAGGATTAGACAACATCTTCAGGGTTATTATAATCCTTTCTGATGTTTATCATTAAAAAATCAAGAAAAATATTTTTAAGTTAGGGAATTGTTACCTAAATGAATGGATGATTAGTTGACTGATTGATTGATTGATTAATTGATCAACGTATGGGTAGACACAAGTAGCAGATTTAATTCATTTTACCATATTGTGGATTTTCGATTGATTTTAAAATTGCTGATTGATTTACTAATTGAATGACTAATTAATTGATTAATTATTCTGATTTCAGGATGATCATATCCACGAGGTGTGCCGTTATGGCGGATCAGAGCTGCACACAGTTGCGGCATTCCTTGGAGGATGCGCAGCACACGAGTGTATTAAACTACTCACAGGACAATACGTTCCTATCGATAATATTGTTGTTTATAACGCGATAACAAGCAACGTTTCTACATTCAAGGTTTAAACCCCGCCATCTCAGACTGATCTATATCCATCAATCCTGGTTAAATCACTAAAGCAGTTAAAAATCTTCTGGCTCCTTTAATGTCTCTTATGTCATATGTCTTATGTCTTATGACAAATTATCCTCATTATTTCAACAGAGTTGAAAACTTTAGAATGGTGGATATCGAGATCAATGCTTGATCCTCTCTTTTTCTTAATTTCCAGATTAAATAATGCTTGTTCTCCTCTTGTTATTAATCTTCAGATTAATTAACCGATCGGGATTAAGGATATCCCACTCTAAAGTTTTCAACTCAGAACATCTACCATTTATTTTATATCTCTTAGTACTGATGTAATTAAACGCTATCACTAATTACAGAAAACTTGAAAATATATTTTGTTAAAAACAGTTCTATTTTTAGTTATATCAGGAGAAAATTGGAAAAATGTGAAAAATAGGTAGACTAGTTCAAATGTTTTGCGCTAAAATATTTTGCTCAAAATCAAGCAAATGTCTTATGTTTTGTTGCGTGCAGCATGCGCAAAGGGTTGCAACTTGCAGGTAGCGGAAAGAAAAAGGCGATTGCGTTTAAACATAATCTTTATGAAACATAAAATTAGAGAATCGTTAAATAAAAATAAATGGCTTTGTGTTAACCTGACACAATTGTTGGAATTTATTGACACATTATTTTACTTTCGAAATTTAATTGAATATATTGCTTTCTGGTAAAGCACTTTTTACATACAGGGTTGCCACAAAGAATGATATATGTAACAACGGCTGATCCTAATCTTCTATTTGCCATATTTTTGAGATTTAGGTTAAATAAAGATGAAACTAGTTGGCACTTAAATCCACCTTGCACCAGTTCTAAAGTTATGAAATAAGATTTGTAATTTTAGTTCTTCAAAATTTATACAGAATTTTGCTTTTGTGTAATTAAAATCACTAATATAAGTAAACAAAAGTCGTCCAAAAATATAAAGATGGGTATCAAATTGTCTCGTCTTAAATTACTGAGTTCAGAAACATAAAAATACATTGAAAATTTATTAAGTTATCAGGAAAACCCCCGGAGTATAAAAAAACCAAGTTTTAGCCTTAAATCTAAAATTTTGAAATATCGAAAAACCTGAAAATAAACGGAATTTAGTGGTTAAAAACGCTTCTTTTAACACCTTTATCAATATGTTTTGATCAAAATAATAAAAAAATCAACCTTCCCTTACGATCTGTGTTATTTTAAAACGTTGATTACTGAAATTATTTTGTATTGCTTTTACATTTTCGATGAACTAGTGGCTTCTAATGTTTATTAACCCTGCAGCGACTTCTTGACAAGACTGCGCTTCTACGATACAATGCTTCTAATTTAAGATGCTCTGTAAAGTTGAAGAATCATCAAATAATTCTAGAATATATTTTTGTTACAAAAATCAAATCTAAAGCAATAGCCGTGAAATGGTTGTGTAATGTTGGTAACAATGGCCTAACTTGTGCACTATACAATGCATCATTTACCTTTTTCTTAATTCTACGAATTAATTCTATGTTAATTTATATGATCTGAGGGACATGGATCTAAAGATTAGTTTTTGTTTTAGGTTATTAGATGTCCTTGGTTTTCTAGGACTGTATGATAGGAAAAACAATGTAAGACAAGGGAAAACAAGATATTTAGAGATAAACAATACATATACTTTTATTACACTTTATTTTACAACAAATAAAACATAATCACATTTGATCTAAGTAACAAACAACATCTTAATTCAAACAGAATATATGACAACCGTAGTATATTTTTCGGCTTAATTAATGAGAAATATTTATTTAAATAAGAATTCTTCGTTAACGATATTAAGTCATTAGTCTAAAATAATTAAAAATGCTAATAAACAAAAAAATAAATAATATTTTTCGGAAAATATGAAAATTAAATAATTTCTTTTCTTGTTTCTAAAATAATGCCCAAATAATCATTTTGGATATTCCTGCAGGCTGCAATGAAAATAAACATTGTGAAAAGGGTTTTTCATCACTCCCCTTTTTGAACATGTTGCCTTTTTTTAACCACCCTTTATCGAAAATTGCCCCCCAATAAAAAAATCTTAGCTATGCGATTAAAAATAATTTAAATTGTGGACTCCAATAGACTATTTATCTATATATCAATCAATACATCAACATCAATGAATAATAAACATAAAGAGATGCAAAACTACGCCTCTCTAATAATTAGCTGCAGGGTTACCCACAAAGATATAGAATTCAGAGACGACTGTATGTAATTTGTTAAGTCCCTTTTCTAACATTCAGAGTTCCTTGCAGGTCAACCTGGATTATTTCTGTGGTTAATCATTTATTTAACCATTAAAATACTAAATTGAAGGCAGACCCCAAAAATCATGTTTCAAATTGTCATATTTTCAGAGTTTTGGGTCGTCTTTACAGACACACCTTCGAGGGTAACCCTTTATGTGTGATAATCAAATTATTTTCTTTTTCTCAGATTTTCAAAATATGATGTTGATAGTCTCTTACTGGTTTTCTTTGTACGCTTTTTCTGATTATCTTTCCCTGACATTTATCCCTTCCTTTCACCTAAATAAAATAAAGTTAAGTACAGGACAAAGATGTAAATTTAAGTTGACTATATAACAAAGGTAAAAAAAAATTTAGAAACGTGGTTAACATAAATTCAACAATATTTTGATATCAAACCTATTCTAGAGAGTACTGCAGTTAAAGATGAAAGGATTAGTACGGATGGAAGGAAGCTTATTAAATACTTTCACAATAAAATGGGCCTATACACCAATCTTTTTTTTCCATAAATCTTCATAGGCTGATTTGAATGAATTACAAAATGTAAAAATCCATATTTTGTCTTTTTTAGTTTTAATCAGAGACGTTCACAAGGGTCAGGGGAGGGGGGCAACGGGGGCTCAGTCCCCTCCCCTTGATCAGTAATATCACTAATTTCTTGGGGGATGGGTGCTGCCCCCTTCTAACAAAAAAAAACACCCCCTGTACAGTGTAAACCCCTGATTTTAATGTTTTACCTTTAATGCGATGATGAGATGGTTATATTTGCATCTGCAGACATAAGGTAGCAGGGTACAGAAAGGGAGGTTGCAACAATATCACTAAAAAATATTAGATAACAGGGTACAGAAAGGGAGTTTTCAACAATATCACTAAAATATATTAGCTAGCAGGGTACAGACAAGTTACTAAAATACATTAGATAGCAGGGTTCAGATAGGGAGGTTGCAACAATATCGCTAAAATATATTAGATAGCAGGGTACAGATAAGGAGGTTGCAACAATATCACTAAAACAAATAGGGAGGTTTAAGTTACTGGTAAAATCATTTTGCTTTGAAACATCAAAACGCTTAAGTATTGATATAATGTCGTCTTTCTATTCAATTGTATTCTGGTTATCACTGTATAAGATAGCAGGGTACAGATAGGGAGGTTGGAACAATATCAAAAATATATAATATAGCAGGGTACCGATAGGAAGGTTGCACAATATCACTAAAATATAATAGGTTAGAAGGGTACAGATAGGGAGGTTGCAACAATATCACTAAAAAATATTAGATTATAAGGGTACAGATAGGCAGGTTGCAAACATATCGCTAAAATAAATTAGATAGCAGGGTATGGATAGGGAGGTTGCAACAATATCACTAAATATATAATAGCAGACTTCAGATAGGGTCGTTGCATCAATATGACGGAAATATATTAGACAGCAGGGTACAACTATAGAGAGGTTGCAAAGATATCACTAAAATATACAAGACAGCAGGGTACATAAAGTGAATTAGTAAAAATATAAAGATATATTAAGAATCAGAACTATAATAAATGAATAAGAATTGATATACAATCAAATTATTTTTCCCACACAAAAAAAATAGTTGAGAAAGGATAGAAAAGGAAGAAATATTATCCTAGAACTATACAATGAGAACCAGAAAACTCTGCAGAATATAGAGGCGATTGTAAGGCTTATCACTTTAAATAGTCACATGAATATTATACACAGCAACTAAGTACTGTAAACAAACCCATTTCACTTGATAAAGGACTATTAGTAGAACAGTTTTCTTTGCAATATTATCAGAAGGGAAACCTAAAAGTTTGCAGTTCCAGCAAAACTTATTATTAGGTCATTAGTATAAACTTTAAAGTTTTATTTCTAGCAGAAATAATTTAATGTAAAATTTAAAAATACATCCCCACACTTGAAGCTAAAACAAAAATCCTAATGCAATGATTAATGTTTAAATTATAATGATGCTATAATCGATAAAACATTTGGTGACAAAATTTAAAAAATTTATTAGATTCTGAAATATAAAAATAACTTCAAAATTATTTTCATTTTCAGGATGTCCCACGAAACATGACAGTATAGCAACACGACTTGGTTGAAACGTAGTCTTAGATCTTTGAATTCATTTGTGAAATTCAGCCGTTAACCTACTTTAATAACATGATTCTTGAAACAATAACCACATACTACAGGGGTACCCATAAAAGATGAGAATGTAAAGACAATCCAAAACATTACAGATGACGATTTGAAGCTTATTTGATTTTTTATTTCTTCATTCAGATAAGTATTTTTATAGTTCACTTCGTAATAAACCAGTTTTGGCCTACAAGAAACAAAGCAGGCAAGAAAACAAACTAAGTACAATCGTCTTTGAAGTCTCATCCTGTAACCCTGTATAATCCTAGTCCTGGCATTGCCAAAATGTTGTCTGCCCTTTTTTTGCTGTCAATATTACAGGTGATATTTTACGAATTTCGTTCAGATTTTAGTAAATACGAAATCTAACTAATCCAAAATACCAAACCACGTTTTTCATATCTCCAGTAATAGTAAAAGCACAAAAACGGCGGACCACATTTTGGAAATCTTAGGCCATATGGGTATTTTGTAATAGTAAACTCTAGAATTTTAAATCTAAGATAAGGTTGGCAAATAAATGAGCAAATTATATAAAAAATTAAAGACAACTTAGTTCAGTCGTTTTCATCCTGTCATGTTTCGTGGGACACTCTGTATATTCATGATCTTACCTCATGGCATTATATGTTGCGCACGCGCCCCCGAGAATACCAATAACAATTAAACCCCAGCAGTACACTCGCTCCCAAACTGGTATCCGTCTAAACAATAACAAACATTCTAAAAGTAACAAACTTTGAAATAAAAAAATCATAACATTCCCTGCTGGTCAGGGGAGGATTAAACCTTTATCTCAGAGGGGGCCCATAAGTGCGCGCGCAAATTCGGACCCAACCTAAAAATTGAACAAAAAGCAGTAAATTCCTATTTCTTATTTCATATTTGCTTATTTGCAAAAAAATATATACGTTTACAAACTCCAGTTCTCCTACTTTCTAACTGTAAACTCCAGTTCTCCTACTTTCTACCTGTAAACTCCAGTTATCCTGCTTTCTATCTGTAAACTCCAGTTCTCACACTTTCTAT